>NC_056737.1:1645077087-1645334587 GCF_019279795.1 Protopterus annectens | reverse complement strand
AAATGCTCAGTCTGTCTGTCTGAGAAAGTCTTAAATTGATAATACTCAGTACTGCTGACTCATTTCACATTACATAATTTTTATAACTTCTCTTTTAGTTCCTAGGCTAACAAAAACTCAAAATTTACATTTCTTTGTAAGCTGCACCTGGCTAGGAAGTCACAGCAATAAAAGATACTTTTACATGTAAAATCTAGTAATTATCTCTGTCTTAAAACAATAGAAATAATTTGCTGGTCCAGGCATCCTATCTCTGAGTTACAGATCGAACACAGTGGTAATTCTTTACTTAACAGCTTTCTTCCAGCAGGGTGCACTTTGGTTACATTTTTGATGTTCAGCATATAACACAGTTTTCTTACATTTAGTTTTCTTACATTTGTAAAAACAAGCCTGTGGATTATGTTAATATTTACAATGACATATAATTATCTACAAAATTCTATCTAGCTAAGCTGGCAGCCCTCACTATTCCACCCCCGAGACCTCAAGCTAGTTTTTCAAGTATCCCTTGAGAAATGTTCCTTGTGCGGGTGAAGTCTATCTGAGTATACCTTAACCCATTCCCTGTCTTGAGAGCCTATCTGCACTTGGCATTGCTAACCCCACTGTGGTGCTGCACTGACATATCATATGCTCGCAACCCTAGGCTCCATCTTAGCAACTTGGCATTTTGCTGGCTGGCCTGGAGTAACTAAATTAGGGGATTGTGATCTGTAACTACAGTGAATTTTCTTCCATACAGATAAGGCTGAAGTTTCTGCAGTGCCCACACTATGGCTAGACATTCCTTTTCTACAGCTGCATGGCATTCCTCCCTGTGTTGGATCCTATGACTGAGATAAACCATTGGGTGCTCTTCTCCCTCTGAAGAAATTTGGCTAAGTACAGGCCTCAACCCAAGGTGCAAAGCATCCACCTGCACAACAAATTATTTGCTGTAATCTGGATTGGCTAACATAGGGGGTCCTTCCACAGCTTCTTTAAGCTTCTGGAATGCCTGCTCACATGCTGTGGTCCACACTACCTTATCTGGCTTGTTTTTCCTTGTCAGGTCTGTGAGGGGAGCAGCTGTGGTACTATAACTAGGGATTATCCTTCTGTAGTACCCTGTTGTCCCCAATAATGCCCTCACCTGATTTTTGGTAATAGGTGCAGGCCATGCCTGAATGGCTTCCACTTTGGCAGGTTCTGGCATGATCTTTCCATGGCCCACTCCATGTCCCAGGTAGTCGACCTCTGCTATGCTATATTCACCTGACATTTGCTCAGCTTAATGGTCAACCCTGCCCTTTGTAGTCTGCCCAGCACCTCCCAGGACATGTTGAAGGTGCTCTTGCCAGGAATGGCTGTAGGTGTAAATATCATCTAGGTAAGTGATGGTAAACCCTCTTGCGCTTGCTAGGATGTAATCTACCAGCCTCTGGAAAGTTGCTGTAGCATTTTTCATCCTAAATGGCATATTTGTGAACTCATACAAGCCAAACGGAGTCACAAGGGCTGACCTCTCTATAGCACTGGGAGTCAAGGGCACCTGCCAGTAACCTTTGGTAAGATCAGTGGTGGTAATATTCTTAGCCCCATCCAGCTGCTCTAGGTGTCCATTTGTCCTAGGCATGGGGTAAGCATCTGACTCTGTGTAACTATTTAATGTCATACAGTTTACACAGAACCTGGTGCTGCCATCCTTCTTTGTTACCAGCACCACAGGGGAGGCCCAGGGACTGTTGGACTATTGAATTACACATAGTTCCAACATTTCCTGTATCTATTTGCTGTAATGTAGGGTCTGAGAGCTGAGCCTGTCTCAACTCTCTCTTTATAACCCTTCCCAGATCCCCTTCAACAGGAAGTCTGGTTTCCTCTGACAGTGGTGCCTCGCTCTCAGCCTGGGTACTACTACTCACCTCTGCCCTTGAGTCACTCTGTCCAAGGGACCATTATTATCCACAAGCAGCTGTGTCTCACTTCCAGTCTCACTGCTACAGATTAGCTCCCTCCCTGAAGTAACCACCTCACCAGTCCTGGCTGCAAGTGTGTGGTCTGACTGGATCTCCCCCATGCTACCATACTCACATGCTTGTCTTCATGCCTGACTGCATGTAATTTTATCAGCACATGGTACTGTATTATCAAAATCATTCCCTATCAGGACATCTGCAGGGATATCCTCAAACACACCTCCTTACAGGCTTCATTTTCCACCATCCCAGTCAAGGTGAACCCTACCTAAAGATATTTGAAATGGGCTCCCTCCTAAAACTCTGACTTGAGTAGACTGCCCAGGCAAGTAGTGCTCCTCTGTAACCATTGCAGGCTTCACAATGGTTATGTCAGAGGCTGTGTCTCTCTTAGCAATTGCCTCTTTGCCTTTCACAGTGATAGGATATAACCTCTTGTGGTAGTTTGGTACCCTTGTTGTCTCAAGACAACTGACTGTTGGTATTTTGTCTTTCCCACTTACTGGCTCCCCCACCTTGACTCCATGGACATCTATATACTACATGGCCCCAATAGTTGCATTCAAAACATTCAAGATAAGGTCCTGGACATGTACCTGGACCAGTGGCTTCCCCTGCTACTGGCAGATTCTGTTGGTGCAGTCTTGAGTGCCCACCATCGGTTCCTTTAGACTCATGAGCAGCACTGGATACCCCTTTCCTTTGCAGTGATGCCATGCTTGCCAAGTATAGGTCTCCCTTCTTCCCTTACGCTTCTGAGGTGGCACATTGCTATCAGCTAACCAGATCCTCATATCCTCAGGCAAAGTGCTAAGGGCTTGTTCCCTCATCAAAAGGTCTCCCAGCCCTTCAAAAGTGGCAACCTGGCATCCACTCACCCACCTATGAAAATAAGTACTCAGTTCAAAAACATATTCACACACACTTTCATCTGCTTTGCATCTATGCTCACAAAACCCTTTCCTATAAGCTTCAGGTGTTAGCTTAAAAAATTCTAGCAAACAATTCTTAACAGCAGTATAATCAAAAAAATCATGATCAGATAATTTAGACAGCACAGTGACAGCTTTACCATGGAGTAAGGGGGTCAGGAATCGTACCTAGAGCCTTTGGTCAACATCATACTTTTTACCTACCCTCTCAAACATATGAATGAAACTATCAAGAGTACCTCTCTCTGTAAACTGTTGAAGAGATTTACTGACCTTTTGTGCTTCTGGGGTCAAGTTACTCCCTTCCCCATTACCTCCATGACTCTGGCAAAGACTCAGCATCTCCTTTTCATGCTGACCCTCCCTCTCCTTCTGCTCAGCTTCCAGGCATAGCAGTTTCTCATTCTCTTCAGCCTGTAGATATCTTAGTCTCTCTGCTACTTCTATTTTCAAATGCCTGGCCTCCAACTCAAGTCTCTTTAGCTCCAAATGGATTTTCATGTCCTCTGCAGAAAGGTTGAGCTGTCCATTCTCTGAGTGTTGTACATCTCCACGGCCAGTCTGATTGTCCTCCTGGTTGTTATTCTCTGATGCACCTCTGACCAAAGCTGCAATCATGTCTGCTTTACTCAGGTTTCCATGCATCAGTGCTTTATCCTGTCACATCTCAGCCAACTGGCTCCTTGTCAGCTTAACATACTCCTCTGCAGACATGCTTGCCTACTCTCCCTGGCTAACCAAGCTAACAAAACAAATTAAACAATTGTGATCTGAACTCTGAATGTTCACTGTGTGGCTGATTTAGAGTACAAAAACTCCTTCAGTGATCACTGTACACAAGCTATAGGAATTCACTATCCACACCACTACAAGCCAATTAATATGTGATGTGGCTAACTCACTACTATCAAACAATTAATATTTGATGTGGATATCCCCACCACTGCCAAACAATTAATATGTGACACCTGTGCATTGACCCAGTAACCAAGGAGCCTCAATCCTCACCACTAGCACCAGTGAGGGGCATGCACATTGGGGGATAGTAAGTATACACACAGTAAAGTACAATTTCCCTTAAGAGCACACAGAGATCACAGTCAGTCTGGGGCTGGTTTGTCTGTTTCTCTCCAGATCCCCAAAAAGACTCCCCACTGGCACAGCTATAGTGTCCAGATCTCAGCCTAGTGGTCCAGCTAAAATATCCAGCAACCTCTCTGCCCAACCATTGCTTTGAGTCCCTGCCCTGTTCACCCACACACACACTTTAAGATTTGATTTAGATACAGACACAGACACAGACAATCCTGGGGAAGGCTGGCACAGGTTCTCTAGCTATACCCCCTTTCTTCCCAGACTATAAGGTAGTACCGACTACCACCAACCACTATTATCAGCTACTATAAGGCCCTTCCCATAGAGTAATCAATTGTACTGTGTAATGCTACTGTTCTTCAAATAGTATGTGTGACTGAGCAGCAAGACTATTGGAGTGGCTTGGAGAGTATCACCAAATACATGCAAGTACTCTAGAGCTTAAATTATCTCTGCACAAAACAGCCACAGTTGAAATGTTTAAAAATATTTAATAATAAATAATAAAAAAAAAATCTCATCAATTCAACACAGTGCTACTAGAGAGTTCAGAAATTGCAGGAAGCTTTAAAAGAATTTTGTAGGATAGTCTGACATAAATATAGAAAACAGCTAGATTAGTCTGGCTAAATTGCTATCTAACTCTAAAGGAAATCACTGTTCTAAATGCTACTTACATACAGAGCAAGCAAGTGGTGGTGAGTTGTTGTCAAATCCAGATCAAGATACAAAATGCTCAAACTTTCTTTCTGAGAAAGTCTTAAATTGATAATACCCTGTACTGCTGACTCATTTCACATTACATCATTTGTATCACCTCTATTTTAGCTCCCAGGTTAACAGAAACTCAAAATTGTATTTCTTTGCTAGCTGCACCTGGCCAGGAAGCCATAGCAATAAAAAGACACTTTTACATATAAAATCTAGTAATTATCTCTGTCTTAAAACAATAGAAAGAATTTTCTGGTCCAGACATGCTGTCTCTGAGCTTGAGATCAAACAGAGTGGTAATTCTTTACTTAACAGCTTTCTTCCAGCAGGGTGCACTGCGGTTACATTTTTGAAGTTTAGCATATAACACAGTTTTCTTATATTCATTTTTCTTACATTTGTAAAAACAAGCCTGTGGATTATATTAATATTTACAATGACTGCTAAAAAAATATGTATTAACATATGTGTGCAATTTTTATTTCAAATAAGGGAAGATTAACACGTTTTTATTCTATATGCAGCATTAGTTCTATTTGAAACTGAAAACATGCTTTTCTGAAATTGTGCTTTCTGACACTGCAAGATGCACTCTGACCTAGTTTGCTAGCACAGCAAAATACATGTTTATGCCTTGGAAATGTACTGGAAAGCAGGTGATTTTCTGCTAGGTCAGGAAATTAAAAGGAGAATAATAATAATTTCTGTAGATCCATTCATTATGGACAATAAGCTCTGTTCTTGCTAATGAAAAAGTGCACAAGCTACAAGAAAGTTAGATGCTATAAACAATGAACTGCTTCAGAAATCTGTACTTGCATTGTGCTTGAATTAGCCATAGTACCTAGACGTGTAACATCACATAGCAAGAAAGTTATAATTGACCGGTGGTCATCAAGTCCATCCTGTTTCTTCAAAATTTAAAAAAAGATTTTTCAGTAGTCAGCTAGAAATGTGAGAAACATCTGTAAAGTAACAGAATTGTGAACTGGTGATCTGCTACATCAGTCATAGTGGGCAATGTCTTGAAAGAAAGGTATAAAAATTGTGACACTTCCTGATTTAGTCAGACAAACTCTGTAACTGCATTTTTTGTCTCCTTGCGCAAGAATAAAGATACCTGAACTAAACCTTATGCTTTTGGTCTTTTGAAGTATTTTTCTTTGACATTTTTATGGTCCTTTGGAGCCAGAAACCCTCGTTTAGCCTGGGATCAGATGGGCCAGGTGTCATGAAACTGCACAGGGAAGATACCACATCGGATCTTCTTCATTGAAAGACCTCCGACTGAATTGTCGTGCAAAAGAGGCTAGCCACTTTTCTGATCTACGACTGAAGGCAGGTTCCATTTGAACAGTGAGTGACCAATCGCTGAGGCTCAGGTAGTGTAAATCTACTTTTTTCTGTTTTAGATCAGGGACTTGATTGCATTTGTTCTGTGAGAATTTTTGTTAAAATTCAGGGACAGAAATATTGCTATCTTGTCATAGATCAGGGAAACAGAATAAGTAGGCAGGTAGTCTGAAGAGACTGTAAACACTTGGTGTACCACATTAAAAATAAAAGGGTTATGTAACATTTAAAAGGTTAGAACAAAATGGGTACTACGTGCACAAAAACAAAAAGACCCCAAAGCCCACCGTTAACCGAAGATGCAAAATATATGCAATCACAGCGCGCCGACAACATTAGATATTATCCTAAATGGGTTAATAAATATGAATTTGATGGTAAACTAGAAAGATCCTCACTTATCAAACTTATTAGACAGCTAAAAAATGATTCTAAAGGTCGGGTTAAAAACAGCGTAAATTAGGAGTTCCTCAGGCACACAGGTGGATTGAGGAAGCAAACTGAAGAGAACAAAAGAATAAAAATTCAAAAGCAATGTCTCTAGACAAAGAGGATAATAACTTAGTTATAGCATCAGCCCCTGCACCCCGTCTGGTTCTGGTTCCCTTACCAACTCCCTTACCGGAATATGAAGCAAAAGAACAAACTGGCCCACCTCCACGATATCCACTTATTCCTATAAAACCACTACCGTTTGTTAGAGATCCTATCGAGACTAGGTCTCGAACACGTAATTTAAAAGGGGATATTGAATTATATCAAATGAATGGAATTTCACGGGCTATGAGTGAAGAAGAGATATGCCCACTCATAGATGTACCAAATCCTCAGGCAGGACAAGAAGGGCAGGACCCAACTCTCTTAGTATACAGACCGTGGACACCGGAAGACATCCGGAAAGCCACAGAGGGAATTCCCCATCCAAAAGTTAATTTTAGAAAGTTCTTAGAAGACTTACAGGGCATGAGATTAAGTTATCACTTAAACGGAGAGGAAGTAGAAAAAGTAGTCAGACAAATAGTAGGTCCAGATTGGCACATGATCAGTGGCAACTGGAATCCCCTTGATGCTGCACTTAGGCCCGTCCCACATAGCAGCGCATAACTAGATAACAGAGTGAAAGGTCTGACAGACCGAATTTCTGAGAAATGGAAGCCTAGGGCAGACGGGACTTGCATTAATCAATGTATTCAACAAGAAAGTGAAACTGTTGATAGATATTTTGCCAGATTATTAGAATGTTTTAACAACCACTGTGGAATGCAGGTGCCTGAAGATCAGACACAAGATTCCCCATATGAGCAGCAGTTAAAGAATGCATTTTTAAAAGGCAGTATTGCACCCATAAGTAGTTTCATTACTAAACATATGGTAGACCATTGTACAAGCAGATTACAATCACTGCTTGAATATGTTAGACATGCCGAAAGGCATTTTAATAACAAAAAGAAAAAGAAAGCCCAAGTATTTGCTGTAGAAGATGGAGAAGTTTATTTAGTACAGTCCGGACAAAAGGCCAAAAAGAATGCCCAGGAAAACAAACAATCTGATCAGTGATCAGAGGACTTTGAAGGGAGAAAGAAAAGAGGTGAGTGCTTCAAATGCGGGAAAAAGGGACACTTGGCAAGGGATTGCAAGAAAAATAAGAAGGCAGCAGTGGAAGACAAAAACAATGAAGGTGAGGACTGACTATATGAAAGTCAGGAATCACTAGATAGGAATAATAGAGAAAGGACAAATGAGAATGTGATAGAAGGAGCAGAGAATGTGATAATAGAGGAAGTGCAGGAAGCTACCGATTGTGAAGAAAACGAAATATTAGACTTAGCCTTATTGAGCTTAGAGCTCTGTTTGGCTGACACAAAACCAGAAGTTACACTCCTGGTAGAGGGGAGGGAAGTCAAATTTTTGTGCGATCCAGGGGCATCACGAACCCTGGTGCACCCCTCCAAACTACCAGAAAATTCAGAATCACATGACTTTATACTAGTAAAAGCAGCTAATGGACAGCTGTATCGGGAGCCTCTCCCATAACATTACAATAACAGATCCTGTTTCAGGATTAACCCAGAAAAGCAAAGTTGTTGTTTCTGCAAAATGCCCAGTGAACCTTTTGGGCAGAGATCTTATGCAACTATTAGGCATAGCAGTAGTTCCAACCATGCAGGGTATGGAAGCACAGCGACAAACTAATACTTTTGCAGTGCAAACGGAAGGCGAGACATTTTACTGGTACAGCCAGGGCTTAGTTATGACTGACCCTGGAGCAATAACTGAAGAGTTAATGAATGTAGCTATCAGTAAGTTCCCCTCCCTTTGTATTGACATACAACACCTGTTGCACTGTACTCTGTATTATTGTAATACACCAGGACCTGACAAAGAATATGAACAAGAATTGTTTAGAAATCATGCAAACAGATTAGTACTGTGTAATTTGTACTGGGACATGAAAGGGAACAGTGTAGTTAGCTGTTCATTACCCCAGGAGTTCTTTTCACTTTACAAATCGAATCTAATACCACATGTTAGTTTAACTAAAGAGAAAGATTTAAAATGGATAAACCTAGAAGAAAAAATCACAAAATGGGAAAAACAGACAGAATCAGAACTGTCAGAACACTGAATACAAAGACAAAAACTAAATTGGATAACAGCTGTACACTTGCAGTCCAGCAAAGACAGCTGAGAAGCCCTCTTATTAGAAGAGAAGAGAAGAAAAAGCTTTGTTAGACATACCAGAAACTCTCTGGTCAACAGGAAAGTCAGACGTAGGACTTATTCGCACAGCAGGACCAGTTACTATCACGCCAAAGTCAGCATTTAGACTACAAAAGAGACAGTACCCCTTGAGAAAAGATGCAGAGGCAGGTATTAAACCAATCATAGCAGCTTTACTTAAGAAAGGAATACTGGTGGAATCACCTGATTCGCCATGTAACACACCCTTATTCCCAGTTAGAAAAGCAAATGGAGAATGGCATATGGTCCACGATTTACAAGCTGTAAATGATGCAGTAATACCAAGAGCACCTATGGTGCCAGATCCACATACCTTGTTGAATGATTTAAAACCTCAACAGAAGTATTTTTCTGTGGTAGGTATCAGCAACGCGTTCTTTTCGATACCGATACACCCTGATAGCCAGTATTGGTTTGCATTTACATTTCAGGGGAAGCGGTATACATATACGTGACTACCACAGGGCTTTAGTGAAAGCCCAATGATATTCTCACAAGAGATGGCAAGTAATTTAGCGGGATTTATCCCACCGAGAGGTAGTCAAATTTTACTTTATGTTGATGACATCCTGCTGGCTGCCCCTACCCAGCGTGATTGTAAGGAAGATACTATAGCATTATTAAAATTCCTAGCAGTTGAAGGACATAAAGTAAGCAAAAACAAATTGCAGCTTTGGATAAAACAAGTGAAATACCTTGGATATGTAATATCCAAAGATGGCAGAACATTAGATGAGGACAGAAAAGTAGCGATCTTACAAGCACCAAAACCCACAACAAGAAGGAAATGATGTCCTTCCTGGGTACGACTAATTTTTGTCGAAGCTGGATCCCAAACTATGCTTTGGAATCTGGACCTTTAACCGACCTGATTTTTAAGAAGCCTATGGCAGCACAAGATTTAATACAATGGACACCAGAAGCAGAATTAACCTTCTGTAAACTGAAACAATTGATAGCATCATCATTAGTTTTAGGATTACCAAATTATCACAAACATTTTTTCCAAACTGTAGATTGCAAGCAAGGTTATATGACATCAGTATTGACTCAACAGAATGGGGACAAACAACGCCCCATTGTTTATTATTCATCACAACTGGACCCAGTGGTGCGGTCTCTACCCCACTGTGTACAAGCAGTAGTTGCAGCTGCAATGGCAGTGCAGGCTTCAGCCTAAGTAGTGTTATTCCACCCTCTCACATTGAGAGTGCCTCATGCAGTTAAAATCATTTTACTGCAAGAAAAAGTAGCATATATTTCCCCTGCTAGGCATCTTTCTTGTATGACTATATTGCTGAGCCAACCACACATGACAATTGAACGATGTACTACT
The DNA here is from genome assembly GCF_019279795.1 of Protopterus annectens. NCBI lineage: Eukaryota > Metazoa > Chordata > Ceratodontiformes > Protopteridae > Protopterus > Protopterus annectens. Next base: position 1,645,324,457 of record NC_056737.1, on the reverse strand, counting down.
TTGAATCCGTCTACCTTGCTCCCAACTCCTGTGGATGGCACACCCCATAACTGCCTGCAGGTTATTGAGCAAAAGACACTGCCTAGAAAAGACCTCATGGGTGTTCCCTTGGATGATGCCGAGGTGACATATTACGTGGATGGCTCATGCAAAAGGAGTCCTACAGGACAGAACCTAACAGGTTATGCAGTAGTTTCTGATACCGAGATTGTAGAAGCGAAACCTCTACCACATAGCTTATCTGCACAAGCAGCAGAGTTGATTGCCTTGACACGGGCATGTACCTTAGCAAAGGGTAAAAGCGTAAACATTTTTACAGACAGCCAGTATGCTTTTTCTACTGTACATGTTTTTGCACAACAGTGGAAGAATCGAGGAATGGTGACATCTACTGGCAAACCGAATAACCATGCACAGTTTATTTTAGATTTGTTAGATTCTATTCAGTTGCCTCAGAAAGTAGCTATTTGTAAATGCATAGCTCATACAAAACAACAAGATAGGATTTCAAAAGGCAATGCGAGAGTTGACACAGCTACAAAGCAAGCAGCATCAGAAGCATTTCTTTTGAACGAGGAATTACAACCTTCTGAGATTTTAGACTTAGAAATGTTGAAAACAATGCAGACACTTACTACACAAGCTGAAAAACAAAAGTGGAAAAAATGAGGAGCAATTCGCAAGGAAGGGCTGTACATCTCCAAAGAGGGAAAACCGATATTACCGTCTAATTTATTTAGACATGCAGCTTTGTTGAGCCATGGGCAGAGCCATGTCTCAACAGGGGGATGGTACAGTTAGTGAATCGGGTATTCACTACGTACGGGTTTACAAATTACACTAAAAAATTTTGCCTGTCATGTCACATTTGTAATAAACATCATGCACAAGGGGCATTAAAACCCAAGCAAGGGAGTTTCCCTACACCACCGTATCCGTTTCATACTATCTGTATGGATTTCATAGAACTGAACAAATGTGAAAACAAAAAGTACTGCTTTGTCATTGTGGATATGTTCTCCAAATGGGTGGAGGCCTTTCCGACTAGTAAACCAGATGCAGCCACTGTTGCAAAGACCCTAGTTAAAGAGATTATTCCTAGATTTGGCATACCAGAAAGGAGCTACAGTGACAATGGTGCACATTTCGTTAACCAAACTATACAATAGTTGAGTCAGTATTTTGGGATTTCTTTAAAACATCACTGTGTATATCACCCTCAATCTGCAGGGTTAGTAGAGAGGCACAATGGAGTTTTAAAGAATAAACTTAAAAAACTTATGGAAGACACACAGAAGAACTGGGTGTACTGTTTGCCCCTGGCACTGTTGAGCATGAGAACTGTTCCAAATGCAAAAGGACTGACACCTTTTGAAAAGATTTTCGGAAGAGCTTATTATGTACCTCAGTGGAAACCTCTCATGCCTGCAGACAAGGAAGCAGATTGGACACTTGCAGAGTATATGAGGAATATGCTGAATAACAAACATCTTTTGCAGTTTAATTCTGTTTCAGATAAAGACCAATCCAAACCATTCGAAGTGGCAGTAGCCCCAGGCACTTGGGTCTGGGTGAAGACAATCAAAAAGAAGAATTGGACAACACCAAAGTGGAAAGGTCCGTATCAAGTACTGCTGAGCATGCCCACATCAGTCAAAATTGCGGAACGTTCATCTTGGATTCATTTGACACACTGTAAACTAGTCAAAAACTTTGAACTTGATAAAACTCTTGCTAACACACAGCAACAGTAGAATGACAAGACACAGAGATAATAGGAATGCTGAACGACTTCAGCAGTGTTGCATAATCATCTTAATAACTGCATTAGTGACAATGTTCTTTTTGCTGTGGCTTTTGCTGTGGCCTTTCTTTTCTTCAGCCACAACAAATAGACTGAACAAACATGATTCAACACTCATAGACTGGCATCTGAACTTTAACACTTACCAAGCAATCAAATATGTGTATGCTGAGACTTTTAATATTTCAAATTGTTGGATTGGCACAGCTATACCAACAGCATACAGGGGGTTATTGATGGCTGCTGTCCCCCTAGGGGTCAATGAGACCTGGGAAAACTTGATATTTGAGACTACACCTGTAAAATCTAGAGACAAAATTGCATTGTTCCTACCTGTTACACAAACAGGAATTGTATGCTTTTTTAAGAATGACACGATTCAAGTAGGTTGGAGTAAATGTAATGTAACAGTTTCTTATAAATGTTATATTAAACCTAAAAATGCTAAAAATACAGAAACAATTTGTGATGCAGATTATGACTCATACTTTGAGTCCTTGCATAAAACTGTCAGTGATATACAACATAATCCTGTTCTTTTAAAGCAACTGTCTATAATAGATAAGAAAATGTTTCATGCAGGGAAGGTGTATATCAATACTAAGGTAGAAAACTGTTATTTCATATGTGGGAAAAAGGCATACAAATGGTTGCCTGAGAATTGGTCGGGCAGTTGATTTTTGGGTTACCTGGTCCCGGCCATACGGCACACTACAGCTTTGCCTCATGGGAGAATTCGAAATGTCAGAGATGTCGCAAAGAAACCTGAAAATCCAATCAAGAAACCTGAGAATCCAATGGGATAGATCGTAGCAGGCTGGAGAAACCATAACTCTGTGAAAGACAAGAGTAAACTAGCACACATGGACTTGAGTAACAGTATCATATCCTGGGCTGGTATAGCCTCTGCATATGGTGCAGTTAAATCAATTTGGGAACTGAGAAAGCTATCCAAACTTCTCGAGGTCATGAGCAATGCAACTTTTTCCGCTCTTGAATTAATGACTGATGAACTGAATGCAATGAGAACTTTGGTGCTTCAAAACTGCATGGCTCTTGACTTCACCCTAGCGGCGAGAGGTGATACATGCACTTTAATCAAAGACAAGTGTTGTTCGTTCATTCCCAACAATAAACACGAAATCAATGATCATTTGGAAGTGATTCAGCAAATGTCAGACATGACCAGGCCAGGCCCGAACCCACTGACGGACTTTTTCCAGAATTTGTTTGGGGGGAGGGGTTCCATCCTAATGAACATCCTGATTGCCATTTCTGTGGGATTACTTTTGTTAGGAGCATGTATTTGCTGTGGTATTCCCTGCATGAAAAAATTAATCAAAGATTTTATAGACATGTCAGTTTCTGAGACTTTGTATCAAAGTACTGAAATTGAAGAACTGTTGAAAAAGGAAACACTTTCATAAGTTTAAACTGAATGACTCTCTTAGCTGCAAATCCTCAAAGGAAGCGGTTAGGAGAAGAAACAAACTGTTTATGCTTTTGAAATAGAATAAAAAGTATTAACAGGGGGGAAATGTTAGAAAAATATATATTAACATATGTGTGCAATGCTTATTTTAAATAAGGGAAGATTAACACGTTTTTATTCTATATGCAGCATTAGTTCTATTTGAAACTGAAAACATGCTTTTCTGAAATTGTGCTTTCTAACACTGCAAGATGCACTCTGACCTAGTTTGCTAGCACAGCAAAATACATGTTTATGCGTTGGAAATGTACTGGAAAGCAGGTGATTTTCTGCTAGGTCAGGAAATTAAAAAGAGAATAATAATAATTTCTGTAGATCCATTCATTATGGACAATAAGCTCTGTTTGTGCTAATGAAAAAGTGCACAAGCTACAAGAAAATTAGATACTATAAACAATGAACTGCTTCAGAAATCTGTACTTGCATTGTGCTTGAATTAGCCATAGTTCCTAGACTTGTAACATCACATAGCAAGAAAGTTATAATTGACCGGTGGTCATCAAGGCCATCCTGTTTACTGAAAAATCTTTTTTTTAAACTTTGAAGAGTCAGCTAGAAATGTGAGAAACATCTGTAAAGTAACAAAATTGTGAACTGGTGATCTGCTACGTCAGTCATAGTGGGCAATGTCTTGAAAGAAAGGTATAAAAATTGTGACACTTCCTGATTTAGTCGGACAAACTCTGTAACTGCATTTTTTGTCTCCTTGCGCAAGAATAAAGATACCTGAACTGAACCTTATGCTTTTGGCCTTTTGAAGTATTTTTCTTTGACAATGACATAGAATTATCTACAAAATTCTATCTCGCTAGACTGCCAGCCTTCACAGCACCTATTTTAAGTAAGATTTTGTGGCATGGCAGGTTAATGCAGTGATCTGCAGGTGTGATGATCTTGGGTTAGAAACATGGGACAGGTGCTTATTTTGTAAATGCAAAATAGAAAGGTAAGGACACATATAATCAATACAGCTCTGTTTAGCTGAAGTTAGCGAAGCTGCACAATGCACCACGTGCCACACAGCATCTTGCTAAAAAAATATAAAGAAAAGAAAAATAGGGAGATAGGAAAGTGGTGAAGAATGGCACAAGCAGGAGGAAAACAGGTAGGGATATGCAGGAAGGGATAGAAAAGAACCATAGCTATTCATGTCTTGACAGTAACAGCTGTGCATTTTGACAGAATATGTACATGGATTTAAAGTCTCACCCACACAGAGAAAGGTGATGACAACATAACTGCCTTTTGAAGCCTGTTGGACCAAATTACTTGTGTCTAGTGGACACATGGTTGAAATGGAGAGATATGTATGGAGCAATATTTTTTTGGGGCAGGTGCCCATTTTTTTAAGGTGTGAGTGGGATGTTTGGGGAAGAGAGATAGGTACATGTGAGGGAGGTAAGTTGGGTAGGTAAGGATGCATTTGCAGACAGACAAGACAGAGAAGACAGCGGACAGAGGCAGTATGTGACACATGACATGGGGTGAACACCTTGGAAATGGAGGGTTTTGTGGAATCCAAGTCCCATGTGTCTCCAGATGGCAGCAGCTTGACTCACATCCCCACCCATGGGAGTGCTGGCACTGATCCTTCACTGCCCCAAGGGGGGCAGTCCTGGAGGCTGGGTACCAGTCTGAGGCTGCCCCACCATGTTGGCCAGCATGCCCTCAATCTGGTGCAGGCAGTGGTCAAACACACGGTAGACTGTCCTGTGCACCAAGACTGTCAGCTCATCCCAGGTGATAACTCCCCCTTCACCGCCACTCCCAGAGGAGGCTGGGTCTAGTCCCATGGGCTGTGCCACAAACGGTTGTGGCAAGGTAGGGGGATCAGCTGGAACCATCCTACCTTGATGTTCTGTGGTGAATGAGGTATAGCAATAAGTTAATTTTAATAATAACCAAACCATTGTTAGCATTAACAGAATGGGACATAATTTTAATTTATGCAAATACATATTAATGCACAGTATGCATAACTCAATAGTAAACCAAATAACATTCGGTATAGTAACAAGATTCCAGTAAGAAGTAACTATAAGGGCAACAAAATAGTTAGTTTAACAAAGTATGTCAATACTGAATCATAATAACACACAACAATATTACATCACATTTTGCAAAAATATATTTAGTTTAACAACATATGTCAATATTAAATCATAATAATAAATAATCATAAATAAATGAAGATAAGGGGTGGGGAGAGAGATAAAAAACATTCCATTAGTGGCATTCCAGATTACATTACTGTAAACACTCATAAGAAATACTCTACAGGTGTGTCGTGACAGTTCTGGTACAGTGATTACAATTCCTCTATAGCTGATGTAGCACATACATACCTCTCAAGGTGTTAGCATGGGTCAGTATGAGCCAAGCAATGGCAAATGCATGTGTAGAACTACAGGGAATAGTTTCACATAATGTGGACTTATGTAACTACCAAGATGCTCTGTAAGTGGATTTGGTAATACGTTGCATTCCAGGTAGTCATTCGCTGGTAATCCTGTGACAGACAGATTAGGCAGTTTTAATTACATTACCAGAAATTGTGACACTTGAGAAGCATGTTTGTGTACAGTACAAAAACTAGTCAGCAGTCATGGCTTAGTTGGGAGGCATGGGGATAGAATCCAATAGCTGTGACTGCAGGGGACATCTGCAAATAATGTAATAACTGACTGCAGCAAATTAGTACAGACATGCAAGGAATGTAGCAATGTTGCAAATAAAGAGATTTATTTATGAATCAACAATGCTAGTGAATACTTTCTTGCTACTGATTTTAACATTCTGTGAAATCTAAACATAATAGCTGTTCATAATATGGGCTACCTCACCCATATACCTTTTGTTCCTGGAGAGAGAGAAAATGTGACCGTTACATGACTGATATTGAACATTTGCTGCTATACACCACTGGATTTGAACCCAGGACTGCATGTGTAAAAATGCACTGTGTATAAAGCATTTAACAGACTGAGCTTCTATTGACTACTGAGTAACTGATACTGGCAGATAACCTGGAACCATAGTATTAGTTGAGCAATACAGGTTAGAGGACATTCTTCTTCTATTCAAGAACTATTGCAGTGTAATTGACTGCAGTGACTGTAGAATACACATGCATGGAATACAACCGTACTGCATATATTAATACAGCTTTATTTTAGAATCAACAATGCTGCTGAACACATTTTATTTGTATTGCTTTGCCATATCTTTGAAGTCCACACACAATATTTGCCCATGGAGTGGCTTCCTCACCCATATACCTTTATTAACTGAAGTAGGAAGAACAGAGAACATTATGTGAGCAATATTGGCCTATTGACAGCCTTGGACAGTGCTATGAGTTAAGAGTTACAGTTTGCTGGCCATTAGTTTTGCATTCTACAGCTATTACAGTGTTACACTTGACTGCAGGCACCGTACCATAGACAATCAATGCATACAGCTCTACTGCAATGGTTATGACAACAATATCCTGCTGAACACCATTTTGCTTAGTGTTATTAGTATTGTTTATTGTTTATTGCATTACAGTTGTTATTGTTCATTTATTGCACTACAGCTGTAATTTCCCATTTATTGCACTACAGTTTGTCTTATGTATACTTTACAATTGTTGCACACAGCTCTACTGCAATGGTTATGACAACACAATCCTGCTGAATACCATTTTGCTTACTGCTATTAGTATTGTTTATTGTTTATTGTATTACAGTTGTTATTGTTCATTTATTGCACTACAGCTGTAATTGCCCATTCATTGCACTACAGTTTGTCTTGTGTATACTTTATTGCAGTAAATGCTTTACTCTTTCTTGCTTATTGCACTACAGTTAACAGTTACTACACTCACTGCACAACTTGGCCAGGTGGCCAGCATGGGACTCGACATTGTGAGCCCTCTCAGCTGCAGCTGTTGGAAGAAAAGCACACCATTATGCATACCAATTTTGTAGACATTCAGCTTCCATATTGGTAAAACAGAGGAAAAATGACTTACATGTTTGTGGGGCATTCCCTGCTCTAGCTTCTTGGAACCAGGTGTCCAAGGTCCACTTCTTTCTCCACTTCATGTCATCATAATGGTGATGACAATGCTCACCTGTGTGGGGGATACCAGTAACACTGGTGAGGCCCCTAGCCAAATAGTTCCAGGCTTCCACCTTACACTCCAAGCCCTGGAAACTGCCCTGCAGCATCTTAGGTTCATGGTTTTATGAGAAGTCCAGCCATAACCCTGGACTCCTGAATTCCCCACTTCTGCACCTGAAGGTGATCGCCTTCACCAGCACAGCCTGCCATATCAACAGCCAATTGAACTCCAATGAATGGTGCAGAATTACCCTCTATTATACACAATATAGGCTGTTTTCCCACCCTTAAATGTTATTAAGCAACATTCAAAAAAGAACGGGGTCACTTAGCAGAGTGTACACCAGCTAAGCAGAGCTGAACAGGGCAAAAAGTCACACAACAGTGGTTTTAGTGCAACTTAACACCACATAAACATCGGTAGCCATAAGCATGTTTATGCAGTGCTTGGCATGGTTAAGAACAGCTTAACAGAGCACAGCAATACCATATTTCACAATTTTGTTATTAAGTTAAACAAAAATTGTACATTAACTTACAAACATGCTCAGCTTGTTATGGACTCAAACCCAGAACCTACTACACTTAAGGCTGCAACTCTACCCATTTAGCTACATAGATAGTACCAAAGCTAGTATACATTCACATTTACTGCTAGGCTAACTGTTAGCATTGCTGAATACCATGTCACACCATGCAAACACGTGTAAACACACTTATAAATAAATAATTACATCTAGTTTCTATTTTTAGATAACTCAAACTGGCAGGTGTTGGCTATGTATGTATAAGCAGTATTGAGCTCGGAGGTGTTCTCTGCCATGCCTCACAAATGGCACTTACAAAAAAAAAAAATACGAAGGAAAAATAAGATAATTAATATAATTGGTTACATCTGGTTTCTATTTTTTTACATGTGTAGCAGGTGTCAGCTGTCTATATGCAAGCACGGCTTGGCATTGTTGTGCTCCATGCCATGCCATGCAGACATGCAGAAAAATAATAAAAACGAAACAAAACCGTATAACTTATATATTACACATTTAACACAATTCTCAGCATTTCAGCAGTGGTGGGGTACATTACAGGGAGCCAGACCCTGTACATAACATCTGACCAGGCATCCACAACCTCTACCTACACTTCTCCTTACACTGATTCAATATCCCTGTTCCTATGCTCTCTATTGGCAATGTGCCATCATTAGTATACATGGCGCGCTGCCAAGGGAGAATTGTAGCTGTGTACATGGATACATTCCATGTAGGCTCTACACAGTGCCTACACAGAGTTTATTAAATCCTGGGGACTATTTGTTTAGCTGAAAGTTTAAGAGAAAGAGACATGATACTTAATAAAGAAAAGAGTAAAGGACTGAATGATGCAATAAATATAGCAGGTATTCAATTTTCTATCAATAAAATATCTGTTTTAGGGATGCATTTTGATAAAGAAGAACACAAAAAGGATGGAAATTAACAATAAAGGAAAGACAAGATATTTATATATTATGGAAAATATATAGGTTAGTATATAAGAAAAAAGTATAGTTAATTAATTGAGTTATTAGAAAAAAATAGCACATTTGACTAGCATTATCATGATTCCTAGAGGATATGAAAAAACATTATTAGAAATATGTTTTCCTTTGTATGGGGATCATGACTAAATTCTGTTAAAAGGGGTATTTTATATATGGGTAAGGAAAATGGAGAAGTAGGTATGATAAATCCAATATTATATGCACCATTAAACTTATATAAGATATTGAAATGGCTAATTGAAAAGAATGAGAAATTAGTGACACCTACATTGAAGTGTAAGACAATTTAGGAAAATATAAAAAATAAAAGATCAAAATAATTCTTATATGAAGAAATAGAGAATTATCAACAAAAGATAAAAATGTGGAAATAAGAACTAATGAAATTGAAGAAGACAGATAAAGATAGTATAATAACATAATGAAGAAATATTATTGTCGCACTCCCTTCAATAAACACACATCACACTAAATGATATTTTATTTTATTTATTTATTTTACATTTGTTAACTGGGAGAGTCCAATTGGATATATGTCCATTTTCAGTGGAGGCCCAGGGAGAAAAACTCCAGAGCAGCAAAATCATTAACAAGAGAAAGACATGTTAACCCAAACAATATATAGAGTACACAATTTTTATACTTCATATAGAAGTATAGTAAATATAAGATAGTGAGTTAACCAAAGAGTGTATTTGCTAACATTCACAGGCTACATTAATATATACAAGTTATAGATGTGTTTAACAGCAAATGTAACAAGAAGATAGAGTAGATAACTTCCATAACTCATTTCTACACATGAGAGACATGCTATGTCCTTAAGGTATCTTTACAATGTTCAGTGATACTATTACCCTATGCATACATTACAAAAGCAGTACAGGTACATAATCTGTGATTCAGGAAGTGTGTTTTGAGTAGTTTTTTGAATTGGGTGGTGGAGCTGTTATTTATTATGTGGGCTGGAAGGGAGTTCCAGATTTTAGAGATGGAGTGGCTATAAATGGATCTACCTGCCTCATTTTTAAAGTTTGTTACCTTAAGGAGGTGTTGGGTACTTGATCTCAGGGATCTGGTAGTGGTGTAAGGCTGGAGTAGTTGCTGCAGGGCTGGTGTGCTGCCTGGATGATGTAGTACTTTGTGAGCAAGTGCTAGCTGGCTGACTTGAAGGGTCAGGGGGAGTTCTAGCCAGTTGAGGTTTTTGAGGCTTTCACAATGGTGGGTTCTAGAAGGAGATCCTGTGGTGAATCTGGCTATTTTATTGTAGCAGCTATCTAGTTTGTTGAGCTCAGTTTTTCGGATATTGGTAAGCATGGGGGCGGCATAAAGTAGGGTCGATAGGAGGTGTGTCCTGGCTGTGGTAACCTTAGAGTGACTGGTGAGAGACTCTGTTGTGATAGAGTAGGCCCATTTTTATGTGGACTCTTTTAATGGTCTGGGAGATATGAATATCAGATTTAAGGCTATTGTCAATTTTGAGGCCTAGCAGTTTGGCGTGACTGCTGGATGTGATGCTGGTGTTGTTATGAGAGAAGATTGAAAAGTTAGATGGGGGGGTGGAGATCTGTGAGGGCTGAAGAGAAGTAATTTAGTTTTGGCTGGGTTTAGAATGAGGTTTTGGTTAATGATCCATGTTTCTGCCAGGGAAAAGCATTCTTGTGTTAGGGTGAGGAGGTGGTCAAGGGAGTTGGCTGCACAGATCTGATGACCTTTATTAAACTTCCAAAAACATAACTTCATTAACTAATAGTATTTATCAATCACAGCATGAACATAGTATAGTTGATACTAATCACAACATAAACATCCATGTAACTGTTAACTAGGACAGCATGCCTCGCTCACTCTGACCCAGTAAGCAGTATTCGTACCTCCGCTTACTTATTTTACTTATCAAGTAGTGTCCTACTGCTCATTTCCTTTCCCAACTCATTGAAATGAACATCCAACACCAGAGTGGGAACAGAAGAGGGCAAACCTGCTCCTCTTCTGTGCTGCCTGCCCGTCTTCTCTGCCCTACCCAGACTTATAAAATAATCACCATCCCCCACTGTTCCACCAAAAGAGGGAGGTTGGGTAGCAAGTTCATGCCAAAATGTGATTCCTTACCGAGTTACATTTACATAAAATCCATTAAGCCCCTCCCTACCCTTACTTCATTTCCTCCCAATCATCCTTTATCCCCATTTAACCCTTTCATCCTCCCTACCTTACAATTTTTATGCCACTATTACCATAAAGTTTTGGTATAATTCCCCCATTACCATACTGGTATATGCTCATGCACATTCATGCACACACCTGCACAGTTTTATACATTACTTATTTACTTCATCCACTGCTTTCTGTATTTTTACATGTTTTTTTCTACTGTTTTTCATTATATAAACATTTTTTGTGGGGGGGCTGTAAACATGAATACTGCCACGACAGATGTTTTTTCTCTAAACTGCAGAGCACTGACATTTTTTCTGAATTGTAAATAACTTAGTTTTTATGCACACTAACACGTATGGATGGATGCCTATTAGATATTATTACACAGATATATGTTAATATTTATAGTGTTCTACTTAGATATGTTTACTGTTAGATAGCTATGTATGTTTTTTTCTTGTATCTATCTAGTTAGCTATTTTTACTTATCTACCCATGTAAATTTTTTTAGTTATTGTCACAGACCTGATGAAGGCTTTATTGCATTAGTTAGCTGAAAACGATTTTAGTTAAAAGTCAGTATTTTTATATGTATGTTATGCTTTTCTTAATAACTGATTTTGGAATGTGGGTTGCAAATAGACAGGTAATGTTTTCCTTAACTAGGATTTAGTTTGATGTAATCAGTAGTAGTGTGTGGGGGTGGGTACTTGCTGTTCTTAAATGCACTTTTACGGCCCTGTTTATATTGTTTGCCTGGAATAGGCTGGTTTAAACGTAAAGAATACATATATTTTCCACACCTACTTCTAAGTATATAAAAGCTGATATGTTTAACATTGTGAAATATTTCTTATTTTTTGTTGCTGAGGGTCACTTGTCTGTGACAAATAAAGGCTTGTTGCTTTGACACACTGGGTTTCATGATTTTTTGGAAATTATTGTGACTGAGCTCATCAACAACATTTTAAGAGTACTAGTTTTTCTGTTTTTTATTTTTTTCCTCAACACTCGAATTGGTGAGGTTGGAACTATACATATATACATACATGCATATATATATATATATATATATATATATATATATATATATATATATATATATATATATATATATGCTTGTTAAGTTTTTCTTTTCATGGTTCATACATATATACTGAAAAATCTTTCAAACATCCAGTATATGGTAGAGACTTTGTGACAAATTCACACGGTAACTGAAACGCGACATCTACTTTATTTAGCTAAATGCATGCAATGCCCACCTTACTATGTTGGCATGACTATAGAAAATTGAAAGAGTACATTGGCAACCATTTTTCTGACTTTAACAGACATGAAGACACCACCATTTTGTACACATACAGGCTAGAGGCAGATGATGCACATTATTTTAAGTTCCTTTTACTGAGCACACTACATGAACAGTTACGTGGGCATGTTATTGTTCATTTCATAGAAAAAGAAGACTTTAAGTGGATCCTTAAGTTAAGAGCGCACCTGCCACCTGGACTAAATGGGGCTGTCTTTTTAAAACCCATACTATGAGAACTCAATCAGCAGGTGCACTGAATCAGTGAATGAGACATACCCTTTAAGCACGGATCCTTGATGCACTCACTACTTGCCTGATTTAGCCATTAAGCTGAAAGTTTTTACTATTGCATGAGTTTTATTATTTTTAATGTTTTTAATTTGTATAATACAAGCTTTTACTCTGACCTGCTCTGGTTCTTGTGCCTTTACTCTTTGGATTGCTGTTTTACTGAAGACAACCAGATTAATCTTACAGATCTGTTTTTATCTGAATATAGGATGCAGTCCTTGGGTAAATTTTTTGTTTTCCATCCATAGATCCAAGTTGCGCTTGAATATGGACAGTGATAAACTTTATTTTATGTGGATGAGTAGTCTGCTAATAATTCCATAATGATCCTTCCATATGTTTAAACATGAGGTTGGTCAGGGTTATGGGTCTATAACTGTCCTCCATTCATCTGGGACAAAGCCAGTTTTGAAGGTCATATTAAATAAACCCTTTAGAAGGTCTGATAAGCAATTTTTCAGGCTGGGCAGTAGTCAGCATAAATTGTTGTCAACTCTATAGAAGTAGTGCTCCTGGCCTTAGGTAGCACCTTGAGGACTTGTTGATGGGAGATTTGAAGGGGATGTGGATGCAAGTATGTGATCTGAGAATTTTGGAGCGGAGAGTGGGGTGAAGTTTGAGCTAAGTTTGTCTGCTTGTAGATTGGCAATGTCCACTGAGTATGAGCATGTGGTGTCATTTACTGGTAGCTCTGCACAGTATAGGGCATTGTTTCTAAAGTTTAAAACAGCTAAAGAAGGCTTTGTGATTATCCTTCACATAAGTGCCTATTTTTACCTCATATCTAGCTTTGGGTGATTTGATCAAGGTTGAATGTTCCTTGTTTAGCAAGAATGCTTTAGCACCTTGAGAGCTAAGCTATTTTTGCATGCAATGAGTTTTTTTTTTCTTGTTATAGATCCTTTTACATTAGGGTTTGCCATAGAGATTTATTTTTGAATTTGGCATACTTACTTCTGAGGGAAAGATTTGTATCACTGCAGCTATTTGGGTCTATATTAAATCGCCAAAACTCATTTCAACAAATGGAATTTCATCATAAATGTCATTCATTGAATTCTGCTCTTGTGGGGGGTTACACCCCCCCATACAACCTATACATATACCAACTCCGAGATCTCACTACAGTGAGAAAGGGCAAATTTTCCTATCTTCACTGTACTGCGATCTCAGTATGAACAGTTCGATGAATGGCATGTTCAATGTAAGTGCACTGAAAATGCAGCTTGCTGTACTGAATTTTTGATGAACTAACAAGGACCCAGCTATTTACGTGTGATTAGAAGTTGGCAGTAAATAATTCTGCATAAGTAGTGAAGATACCAATGTGGACCAGTCTTTTGAATTTAGCCAGCACATCACTCAGTTTTAGTAGATTAGTCTTTACTTAATATCTGAATACTGAGGTACTGGAAGTTACTTTACACTTTAGTCTTACAGTAAATGTGACGGATTTGTGGTCTTTTTTGACCAGGAAGGAACTTACAATTGGTGAGGAACAAAGCTGCTCCATATTGGTAAGGACCAAAGCCGTAATTTTGTTGCCCCAGGTTGGTGTGCAGACTAACTGTGCCAGAGAGTTTGCATTGATGAAGTCCAGAATCATGCTTGAGGATGAAAGAGTCACAGTTTGTGAAGATGCAGTTGGTGCCTCCTAGGATAATGATGTTTAGCTTAATGCATAGAAACACAATAATAGATAGGAGTCATAGGCTAAGTGGGACATAGAGCAGGTCCTATACTTAACTAAGCTATTATAAGGGATTTTGTTAATAGTAAGTTGGATACTTGGACTTCATCTTGTCTTATCAGCCTGGGAGTGTTTTTTTTTTTTTTCTTTTGATTAAGAATATGGAGACTGCTGCCTTCCATGCCTTTTTCTAATGAGTTGGGACTGAACATATCATAGGCATTAAAACCTTGCACTGATGGAGTGTTTTCATTGATTTTGATTTAGGTCTCTGTCATGATGTGTACATAATTATTTTCAAGGTTAAGCAGTGCTTTTTGGGATGGAGATTTTTTGTTTAGGATCCCAGCACTGAGCAGTAATAACTTATTGTTATCCAAATTACATTTTGTTATCTTTATAAGACTGACATTGCCTAAAATGGCATCACAGGGTGGACATGGATTTAACCAATATGCAAAATGGTTGGAGGGAGATTTGCAGGTCATTCGTGGCAAAACAATTAGGACTTTCTCACATCTCTTCTCAGGCCTAGATATATTGCCCCCCCCCCCCCATTAAATGACAACAGAAGCTAAGCCAATTGCTTAAAACAATATTGTGACATAATTATTGGTGATAGTAGAATGTTGTTCAAGATTAGGCTAGTACCAGCCTCAGACACATATTCCTTGAGCTCCATTATCTCTTTCTTCATATGTGTGAAGTAGTTTACACCACATTTACTGGGATTTTCATGTGTGCACTTGCCATATAAAGAATTGAGTTCTTATGTAATGTGTCTAACCATGGCACCTGATAGGCAACTGCCCATGACCTCTCCTTGCACAGCCTTGTGAGTGGTGCATCAGTGTGTCTCACCATGGAATCACTTATGACTATGATATAGATTGTGAGGATGTTTGCCGTATAGACTCCTGAACCGAGTCAGTGCAAATCTTGTTGTATGCTTCATGGTGGTTGCTGCTTCTGTTGTGTGTTTGTAAGGGTGCTGAGGGTACTTGCTTCTAGAAGAGCCTCAGCATATGTGTTTGCTTTGTTTAGTGCAGTGTTGTGTAGTACTGACAATCTGCATATTATTTCTTGTGGCTTCATGTGAGAGTTTACCCTCCAACAACAATTATAACTATATCTCTCCCACATTGTGTCCACTGGTTTAAAGATTAAGTGATCATTAGTAAACATGAGACAATCATTATATTGTCTCAGCACATTCATTTCACTTAGCCTTGGCACAGAGACAATTGGAAAGTATATAGAAGTGCAAGTTTATGCAGAAATTTGCATTTTACCCTAAAAAAATAACCATGAATAGGTCTTTGAATATGTGCTAAGAACTTTGAGTGCTTAACATTTTGACACTAAGCATAATAGGGCACAGATGATCCATCTGTAAGTTGAAAGTCATACCAGTATCAAAATTTGCATCATGTTATTTATGCTTAGTATCTCAAATTAGTTTGTTGGACAATAGTTTTTTTGTGTGTATGTAGTATAACATTAGCAGTTACACTATGGCTTTAATGTTCCAAGTTCCAGGAAAATGATACAGTTGTTGACTAAAGCCTGTAAATAATTATGTGGTAATAGCTGCACTACATTTCCCTGCAAAGGATACATAATTATCAGACTTCCTCCTGCGTAAGGAGATTGTAAGCAGGGAATGGATTACTGAAAATGTAGTCATGTGAGGGAACATGGAACTTTGAGAACTATAAATGAAGCAAAGTAAATCTATTTACTGCAGACAGCATTGTTATACTTCAGACCTGGAAAGCACATTACCCTCAACAGATGGGAATTGTCAGCAGTTGTTTCTTATCAGAATAAACCTTTAGTGACTAATCTTGCACATATTTTTAGAGATCTGCATGTGACAGCAGTGAAGAAATGACACTATATTTTCATTACTGAAGCTTCTGTCCTACTGGGATATAGTCTGCTCTGCAGTCACAATAAAAAATCTACTGCTATAATTGCCTGGAAGTTTTGAGTGCAGCAAAAATATGACTTTTGTCAGCAAAGATTGGAAGCGGTGTGTAACTTATCATGCTAACAAGCTGGAGTTCTGACTTACATGCACTAATGCATATTAACTTCTAACTTATATCTGGTACCCTTTAGTATCGTGCACTCATGTGTAATGTGTCAGTTAAAACAATATCAGCCCTTCCTGGACAAAGCAGCTAGTGTGCACAGTAAAATTAAACTTTTAAACAAAATTGATATTTGAAAATATATTATTAGAGCTGGTAGCTCATTTTAAAATAAAGGACAACTTAAACTGATTCCTGTTTTTCTGTGAATTGGAAGTTCATTATATTTTAATCCATGATTATAAATACCTTAATTATACAAACAGAATTAATCAGCACACCATGGAATGAAGCAATTAACAATTCAAAAGTCATTGGAAAAAATTACAAACCTTGTTTAATTCTGAAATACCGATTTGAAAAACGACCTGGACACACAAATAGAGTAACAGACACGTCCTAAAATGTCAAAATATAACTGAAATATATGTTGAATTAACACATCAGTAGATGAAAATATAATGCACACTACAACTTATGGCTAAGGAATTATTTGGTAAGAATCTTCAGTTTATTGTTTCAGTACAAGGCTAGAAGTAATTCTAATGAAATACCAATATTTTTTTAGATGTACTTAACAGTGACATAAGATTGTGTCAAAATGTTTAGTAGCAGGAATAGCTTTTTCTGACTACTTGAACAAAAGCACAATTGTGTCCCTGTAGACATTAACTTTGCAGATCTAAAACTCTTTTCATGGTCATTACTTAGACACTTGAGTATAATACTTGGTATCAAACTGGACTGAACAAACATAATGAATTCAGGGCTGTTCTGAGACAAATCAGCCCTGGTGCTATCATTTCAGAGCCTTTCTGGGCTTAATGTGGAGAAGAGAGAGTATGAGTAATGTAAGGTCCTGCAAAGATGCGTGACACCTGTAAAATGTAGAGGCCAGGGCAGATTCCGAAGAGA
The DNA here is from genome assembly GCF_019279795.1 of Protopterus annectens. Taxonomy (NCBI): domain Eukaryota; kingdom Metazoa; phylum Chordata; order Ceratodontiformes; family Protopteridae; genus Protopterus; species Protopterus annectens. Next base: position 1,645,307,044 of record NC_056737.1, on the reverse strand, counting down.
ACTGGCAACCTATGCTACTGTTAGGGAAACCATACTTCTATACATGGTAGTGGGAGTTTGAATCTTTAAAACAGAAAATCGCTGATATGGTTTATGAGAAGTGATTTGTGTAAGGGTGGTGGGTTTATTGGCCATGAGCTTTAACAAAAAGTAATCCGATTCATGGAGGGACTTAAAGATTATAGGTAGATACTTGCAGTTTTATAACTTAGTGCACAAATTTCACTTAACAAAGGTACAAGGAAGACTGACAGCATCTTGCTGGTAAATGAAGATATATGAAAAAGTCAAACACCAATTATGCCACTAAAGGTATGTATGTATGTGCAGGGAGAAAGAGGTATGAAGCACCTGAGTTAGATAAAAATACAGTAACTTATGCATCCTTAAGGATCCTGGGGAACTGATGTTTATAAGGAGGGAAAACTATTTATATTTAGGTGCAGACAGTGCTAATTTTATCTGATACATTAATAAGCAAATTGACTAAAGACCATGTTCAGCATTAAGCTAGGACAAATGTAAATACAGAATAAATATGACACACACAGTATCACATGACAAAAAAGTAGTTCAGCAAGAGAACAAAAGAAAAGAAAAGGAAAACATACAGTAATTAAGGTGAATTACTCGTGCTGTTAACAACTAGAACCGCTACAAATGCTTGTAGAACTAGGCTACAATCAGCTCCATGCATGACATGTAATGACAGCTATGCCAATGAAAACATTATATTTGAACTGAATCCATTATTAAATGTTTGAAAGGAATCTTTCATTGAAACAAAGCCATGTATTAGATATAATAAACTGCAACAAGTACTAGGGATCTGCAGGAATGATCTGCAGGGTATCAACAGCTGCATAAAAGGGAATGTCAACCTGAGTAACAAAAAGGCAACATGTCTAGGCAGCAGATACCTAACCCAAAAGTAATACTATTTTGGTAGAAAATATCTCAGTGCCAGGCTTCAAGGATGTGTGGATGTGTACACTGCTTGCAGACGATGTATAGACTGTCACTCATTTAGCAACCGCAGCATAACAATGTAAGCCACAGTTACCATATACCAGCTCTATAGATCTATGCACTAATGCAGTTTATACAGCAAAACAGTGTGCATTTCTTCTCAGGCAACATTTACTCTTAAGTGTTTACTTTTTCACAGTGATTAGTATGAGTTTTCATAAAGCTGTTGTGCTTGATTATATTACAAATGCTGTATAATGGATTATCTTACTAAAAAGGACTGAGATTGGAAAAAACTCTGTAACATGGTTGTAGACAGTTTTTATATATATATATATATATATATATATATATATATATATATTATATATATATATATATATATATATATTATATATATATATATATATATATATATATATATATATATATATATATATATATATATATATGTATATATATGTATATATGGATTCCATACACTAGATCGAAGGTTCACTACTTCGAAATAGTGTACGGAATGCACACTGCAGTGAAAGTGAACTTAATCGAATGTGCAGTTATGCAACGTTCAGTACAACAAACGGGCATTTTACTGAACTTCCGTGCAGTACTCACAGACCTTAGGGTTAGACCACGGATCATGGTAAGGGGATAGCCCATAGGGCTATCCCCTTACCATGACCTGTGCTCTAAGCCTAAGGTCTGTGATGACTGCAGCGCAGTGAAGGACATAGCAATGTCCTCCACTATGGTGCAATAATCACGAACCTTAGGGTTAGGGCATGGGTTAGGGTAAGGGGATAGCTTTACTAGCTATCCCCTTACCCTAACCCATGCCCTAACCCTAAGGTTCATAAGTATCACACCATAGTGGAGGACATAGCTTGTTTTTTGATGTCCTCCACTGTGCTGTGGTACTTTCGGTGAAGTGCACATTTGCGGAAGTTCACTTTCATTAAAGTGAACTTTCGCATAAGTGAGGCTTCCTATTACAGGTTCGAAGTTGTGAACTTTCATTCTTGTAATAGGAATCCATATACATATATATATATATATATATATATATATATATATGTGTGTGTATGGAAACAATCAAATGTGTTTAACACCAGCAGTAGTGATCAAAACTCATTTCATGAATTTTGCCAGTGTTAAGTATGTGCAAGATTATGCACAATGGGGACTGGGGAATTTGCCCTTTTCCCCTCAGTAGACTTATCTCACAGCTGGTATACGTAATTAGCAGGGGGTGTGGGGGTATGGGTGGCTTGTCTGTTGAGAAACATCAGTATTATGTTTTTCCAGTATTTTGGCTTTCGATCTTTTGGGAAAGATAATTAGGCATTTAAGATTTGTGCACTTCGATGTTTAGAAGTATATCTAAGTATATATAATATATAAGCACACACACATAAACATGCACACGTACACACACACGCACACACACACACACACACACACACACACACACACACACACACACACACACAGATGCAAACACTCTTACACACACCCCAGTGTAGTGGGTAAAACACACTAGAAACAGATTTGAAAACCTCAGCACACTTCATTTACAGTGACATACAAGTAAATTAAACCAAAACATCTGTTGTGCTTAAGATATACAGAAATGTTAAAGTTAATTCTGGTCTCTGCCTATAGTAAAACTCACATCACTCGTAGGAAAATTCAAATCGTTCTGCACGTGTGTCTTCCATTATCTTCTGCTTTACCTTCTGGTTATCAGTTTCACAGTAAACCTGCTAGCTTGCAAATCCCAAGAGTCCTACAGAAACCTTGTATTAACACAGAAAATATGTTTATATCAAATATAGCACTTTTACAAGATACTGTTATGTTTCTTAGTTATTTAGCATCCAATACATTTGTCTGTGTGTGCGTGTATGTGTATGTGAGAAAGAGAGATAGAGATAGGTATAAGTGCATTGAACTTTGTAAACTGTGATGTTGTGGACAATGTGAAATGCTGTCACTTTATGGTGAACTTTCTATTTGTCGAGGTTAGGATGTATCAAAAATTGTCTTGTCAACTTTGCTTTTGTTGTTTTATGTGAGATATGTCTGTGTGCAAGTAAGTGGGGTTTTCCTGGTTAGGCTTTGAATAGTGGCTAGGAAAGGAGTGAGATTAATTTGTGTGTATGTGAATTTTGTTTTTTAATATCTGAGTGACGTTTCTGGGTTAGGGTTAGAGTAAGAGCTAGGTTTGCTGACAGTTTTAGTGTTACGTATGTATGATAAGAATACTGGCCCAGAACCCCAGCTTAAATCAATTATTAGTATCTACCCTTAATGTGCTCTCACCCATTGGAAGGCATGAGGGAATGTGAGCTTTTGTCTGGGTTTATTAATACAATCAGGCAAGGTAACTTGAGCCATGCTGGGAGGTGAGGATTGCCTAGCTAATTGGCATAGACCAGTCACCTGGATCCCTCATCAGCATTTTGTGTGAGCTGCACAGACAGCCTACCATGGTGCTATACCACTTTTTGGTACAGTACTATAGTAGAGCTGTCCCTGAATTAGAAATCATTACAGTGATGTGCACCATGCTCACCCCTCACAGTAACTCTTCTGAATATGGCCTCCAGTGCTTCATACCAATTGGCCTGGTACCTGAACTGTAGAAGATTTCAGCAACTGAACAATTTAAAATCAATTCCCAGTTTGTTTGTTTTTTTTGCTACTAAGATTGAACATTAATTGAACACTTTGGTTTGGTTTGTTTTTTTAAACTAAACTTATGTGCAGATATGTATCCTAATTTAAAAATGCACTTATTATGATTTTCAACTGTATTTTTGGCTTGGTGAACTGAATCCTTAGCTCTGTTGTGATCTCTGTCTCCTTTTTTTGTTTTTTTTTCATCCACCTACTCAATTGTTTTTGTGGTCCTAAAGCATGGTGGCTTTTGAGTAGCCTGCTTCTACTATAGATTTGATATTGGGCACTCCTCCCAATCCCATCACATCAGCTCATTCCACTGAGTACAGTGAGAACTTTTGTGAAGGCCCACCCCCTTAGCTTCTTAACCTTGAATTATCTTCTGTTTCCTCCCCTTCTACCTAAAAAAAAAAAAAAAAAAAAAACTCTTTATTCAGCTGCTACTACTGTATTTGTGCCTCTTCCTACTTTATTTTGCTGATTTTCCTTCTTGTACTTAAAAGTGTTCAACTGCATTTATTCTGCGGCATTCACTAGTGCTTGTCAGTAGCCTGAGTAAATTGAGGACAGTATTCTACTGAATTGCTGCTTCATTTCAACTTTTTTTTTTTTTGCTGTTGTGATTGTGCTCTTATGCACTTTGGATTTCTGGCTCTCCTGCATTTTGTAGCATAGGCTAGATTCAGACTTCCTGAATCTAGGCTGTTTTGTATCACCAGACACTAAAACCAGCTCTTCACTGAGATACTGAAAGATATGAAGCATCCATTGCTACCAACTAACTTTAAGTGCCTGATTTTGCTTTTATAAAGCACTTTTAATTGTACTTGCATTCTACTCTGAACTGTGTTTTTTTTTTTTTTTGCAACATTTTACTGTATACTGTACTAGTTCAGCAGTAACACAGTTCAGTTCCAGGTTTGCTGTTTCTGGGTATGTTTTGTAACTTCTGAGCATTAAATTCAAGCCATCCTTGTTGGAGAAGGTCCTTCTGCATCCCTATTGGAAGATAGTGCTGTACTGGTCCCATTGAATTGAGGGTGTCTGGACTAGAGCTCAGAAAATGTGTCCTTATTGGCTAGTTTGAGTTAAAAGGGTTATTTCTTGATTTATTTAAGCCCAGCATTTATGCACTGCAGCATAGTGGTGGTTACCACTGGTGGTTATTGACTCAAATATTTTGCTTGGTAAATTTGCCCTTAGCACTTTGTTTGTTGTCCTCCAGAGTTTGTTTTGTGGCCCTGGTCTAGTATCAGGTGGAACACTAAGCCTAGCATCAGAGGTACCAACACACCTCTCACACACTAGCCATTCCTAAGTATGGCCTCTTTTACTGAACATATAAATTTACCTGACAGTATGGATGGACAATTTCCCACAGTTTCTCCAGCCGGCTTGGTTGACACGACATCCTGAGGCAGTGTAGTAACTGCCTCATGTTCACTTGCAACCTTTTACTCTTAGTCCACACAAACTCAACATTTGAGAGATGCCACTATATTAACAACACTGAATCCATCCATCCAATCACACACTAGTCAGTACATATGACAATGAGCAAGTTGTCAGCATGCACACCTCACCTCTTAGTCCATCCAAACCCACATCACACATACCTACATATGCAGAGATCCTCATCAGAAACATACCTAAACACCAGAGACCTCCCAAACACAAACACAAGCATGCTACACATAATAGTTCCTCTACACAATAATAACACAATAGAACACAATAGCTCATGCACCAGTGTCTCACCTGTCAAGCCCTTAAGGCAAAATGCAAAACCAAACATATTATTAGTCATAGGTGATTCCATCGTAAGACACACAGATGTCCTTCTCACCAGGCTGAATAAGGAGAAGGTCATGGTCAGCTGTCTGTCAGGTGCCAGGATTCGCCATATCACACATGCACTCAAGTCTCTCAACAACAGGTACTCTTATGACTCTGTCATAGTCCATGTTGGTGTGAGTGACTTGAGACATATCTCTCTAGACTATATGAAGAGAGACATGACTGATCTCCTGGACTATATGTCTCAGGCAGGTATGTCCCTATCCTTAAACAGCATTTTACCTTCACCTAGGATGATGCCTCAACACAAACAGAAAATGCCTGACTTCAATAATTGTCTTAGTTTCTGGTGCCGTTCTAAGGGGTACAATATCTCTCAGCCTGGGATGACATAATTGACAGGCCTCAATGCTTTGCCAGAGATCATCTTCATCTATCACCCCTGGGGTTTTTGCTGCTGGCTAAGGCTCTTGCCACCCCCATAGTGCCTTTTTTGGCAGTGTGTCAAAGCAAAAATCCTAACATAAAAACTCCATCTAAAAACAACCTCAAGTTTATGCTGCTAAATGCTAGAAGTCTTAACATGAAACTGTACTCACTGTAAGCAGTCTTCACCTTAGAAGACATAGACATTTGTGCAGCTATGTAAACCTGGTTCAAGGATGTGGAGAGCACCCCACTATACCAGGCTACACTTCCTTCCACTCATTCAGACCACAAACTGAAGGTGTGAAAACTAAAGGAGGCAGTGTATCGATATTCATTAAAGATATATACACCTCCAGATTGGTTAAACAGTATGATTACCTAGAGATACTTCAGGTGCAATTAACTGTTGGTAGGGCACCTATTCAAGTCATTGCCAGCTACAAGACCCCCTCCATGAATCAGGACAACCACTCTGCTTATTTGGATCTGCTTGATTCTATCAAGATACATCTGAACTCCATAGTTTTGGGCGACTTTACCTGCCAACCCATTGACTGGGTGAATTACTCATGCTCTAACTCACTTGCCCAAAGGTTCCTTAACTTCATTGACTCCAATACCCTGGACCAGCTGATTGACACCCCCACAAGGGGAGCCAACATCCTGGATCTGGTGCTTACCAATGTGGAGAAACCCTGTACCACCCCCATTGTGAGGTCTTTCCAAGTGAGATTTGACCACAAATCAGTCTCATTCCAACTATCACACCTGCTGAGCCCCAGCAGCAACTAAACTAAAAAACTTTTCCAAAGCAGACTATAACTTCTTATAGGATGGCATAAACAGCTTTATTGACCCCCCCAGATGGAACTGGCAACTATGACGAGTTCTACACCAATGCTTTATGCAAACACCTGTATAAATGCATTGACGCAGCCATACCTGTTAAGACCAAAACAAGCTCCTCATGGAAGAGCAAACCTGACTGGTGGACAACTGCTATTAACAGGCTTTACAATAAGAGGAAGAAATTGCTGTCTAAGAGTAAGAGAGAGTGAGCCCTAAACTGGAAACTCTCCCTTCTCAGCTTAAACAAGCAAATAAGACTTCTTGCGGTGAAGTCCTGCAAAGTAAACTACGGATCCAAATTAGCTTCTTCAACTAAGGACAACAATAAGGCATTCTTTAGTTACATCCATAACCTAAAATGAAAGGTTCAGATATGTGCCAAACTGGTAGTTGATGATACCACATATACTGAGCCTGTGGACATAGCTAACCTGTTAACCAACCTGATTCTGTGTAAACTTCACTCCCCTGTCCCGACCACACGTACCATATGATATCCCTGCCACCTTTCCCCTACCTTGTATCTCTAAAGAGCAGGTCATAAACACCTTCTCTAAGGCCAAAAGCACAGCATCTCTGGGACATAAGAACATCTCAGGTTGCGTCCTACATGGGCTCAAACAAGAATAAGCAACACCACTTGGTACTCTTTTCAATCATAGTCTAAACACTGACTTCATCCCAGCTGAATGGAAAATAGCCACTGTTATCCCCTTGCACAAAGGTGGTGCTTCCACTGACCCCAGAAACTATAGACCTATTAGCCTGACTAGCCTTATCTGCAAGGCCATGGAGTGAATCGTTATGGACTCTGTCACTGTTACTGTTCTGCCTTGCCCTTAACCCATTAAGCTGTTAACAGCTTAAGCCATGGCTATAATTTGGCTCCTAGAAAACAACAAATTCTAATGACTTCTCATATTTTGTTTGTGGATAATTTAAAACTGTATAGCTCATCAGAGGAGGAACTGAAAGAACAGCTGCAGGCTGTCAAAACTTTTTCAGATGATATTAGAATGTCATTTGGCCTTGATAAATGTGCAGAAGCAACCTTTAAGGCAGGAAAACTGCAGCACCAGGAAAACATCAGTTTGGGACAAGTATGTGATCTAAAAGAACCTGAGCAAGAGGGAGTGTATAAATACTTGGGAATTGGTGAAGGATTAGAAATAAAACATGAACAAATGCGAGTAAAACTTAGTAAAAAAAATATTTTAGAAGATTTAAATTAATCCTGAAAACAGCACTGACGTCTAGGAACAAAATCCAAGCTATGCACCAATTTGCTCTTCCTGTCATAACTTACAGTTTTGGAGTGGTTGATTGGCCCCATTATGTGTTGGATAAATTACATATTAAAACAAGAAGGATGCTTCATGCTCACCAAATGATCTATAAAAATCAGTGCATATCAAGATTATATACTCCCCGTTCTGAAGGAGGGATGGGCCTCCTTGAAATTGATTAAATGTATAGAGCTGCAATTGTGGGATTCCACACATATCTGCTGACCTCACTAGACCCAAATGTAGTGAAAGTTTTGAAACATGAGGAGACTAAATCTAAGATGACTTCCCTGCTTAACTTAGCAGAAGCATATCGCTGTCAAGCAGGACTGGAAATCAAACCAGAAGTAGATAAAAATCAGGCAGCAACTGAATGTGCCAAAAAACTAAAGAAAGAATATAAGGTGAAGGATCAGATGAAAAATCAAGAAATGTGGAAAATGCATAAATATAGTTGCAAGTATAGAAAACTTTTGGAAGAACCTCATGTTGATCGGGAACAAATGCAGGAATGGTTAAGGAGAGGTGAATTCAAACCAAGAGATGAAAGGTTAATATTGATGGCACAAGATAGTGGGCTACGTACACATTGTTTGCAAAGTCCACTGAACATGTGGGAGAAACAGACAAATGTAAGTTTTGTAAAACAGAGTTCGAAACTGTCACACACATAGTTGCTGGTTGAGACATACTAATGGCAGAAGGTCTGTATACTGAAAGGCATAATAATGTGGCAAGACTGTTGCACTGGGGATTATGGAAACATTATGGTGTTGAAGTGGCTGAAAAACACTGAAACACGAGCTACAAAGCATCATAGAAAATGACAAAGTCTACATCACATGGGATCATCCATTGCTAACAGTTCAAAAGATAGATGCTAGAAAACCGGATATAATGGTCCAGGAAAAGAAGACAAAAGTAGCATTGATCATTGAAATTGCCACACCCAGTGACTACAGTGTCCTGTGTACAGAGAGACACAAAGTCATAAAATATCAGGATCTGCAAGCAGAAACTAGAACAATATGGAAGAAGGAAAACCAGATAGTTCTGATAGTAGTAGGAGCAACAGGAGTTATAAAAAATAGTCTACAATCATATTTAGATACGTTACCAATACACGTAACTCCACACGAATTACAGAAGGAGTCATTCCTGGGCACATTGCGGGTGTTGCGAAGAGCACTTTTGGCTGACATCAAAGAGGGAAACAATACTAATTTCATGAACTTTAATCGTACTTTCACTTAGGAATGGAGTCCATTCCCACCATGGTAATAGAAACCCAAAACATTTGGAGAAATTAAAAAGGGACATACCTTAACAACAAAGATATAGGTAATCTCCAAACACCTAACCCTCCTCAGTTTGGATTTGTCAAAGGGAGATCATGCCTGTTACACCTAGTGGACTTCTTCAAGACAGTCACCAAGGCTCTGGATGAGGGGAAATCTGTGCATACAGCCTACCTTGACTTAGTCAAGGATTTTGACACTATCCCTCACCCAACCATCATTGATAAATTCATCCAGCTAGGTATCAACTCTTATATCATTTGTTGGGTAACTAAATGCCTCACTAATAAAACCCATGTAGTCAAAATAGGAGAATCCACCTCCAGCAGCAGACCTGTAACCAGTGGTGTTCAACAGGGATCAATCACGGGACCTCTACTGTTTGGAATCTATTTCTCTGAAGTACAAGCTAAAACTAAAGGTCTGTCTCTGAGACAGTTTGCTGATGACTGCAAACTGGGAGTGGTCAGAGAATCTCCAAACAATGTTAACATCCTAAAAGAGGGTTTTACACAAACAAATAATTGGTGCCAAAGTCATGGCCTTAAACTCAATGCAAAAAAATGTGTTATCTTCCCTTTTGGTAAGTGCGATGTTCCTGCTAACTGCCACATCAATGACAACACCCTAAGTACGCACTCAGTGGTGAGACACCTGAGCACACAGGTTGACAGTAACCTTACCTTTGATTACCATGTCTCTACAGTGGTAAGAAGGGTATTCTATAGTGCTCCTCTCATAAATAAGGGCATTGCATCCAGAAAACAAGAAGTTGTAACCTCTCTGTACTCTTCCCTCATCAGTCCAATAACTGAGTACAATGCCCTTTTTGCTATGTACCTTTCCAAGCACCTGCAGCAATTGGAGAGACCACAAAGTTTCTTCACAAGGAAAATTCAAGGTCTTCAACATCTTTCTTATGTGGATCATCTGAAATCAATGAGCCTTTATTCTGTTTCATACAGACTACTCAGAGGCAATCTATGCCTTGAATATAAGGCAATCTTTGACCCTGCTTTATTGGAAATGCTGCATACCCACAAGTCAAATGGTACATGGGTTACTCACTCTAAAGACCTTAGCTTGGTATGTGACTTTAATAGAACCTGCTGGAGAGACAGGTTTATCTCCCAGAGGTTACAACAACTTTGGAATGGATTCTCACTTCATATCAAACAGAGCACTTCACTGGCCCTCTTCAAACGCAATCTGGATGATAGGATGGGTTACTGTAAATTCACATTGGGAGTTTCACCTGTGTCCTTCTTGGACAGGGGCAATTGGTGTTGATTGTGGAAATAAGGATATAAATTGTCAAGGCTTGTATGGGCCCTAGGGCCATTAGCCTAGTAACTTCCTATGATCCTCTGATCTAATTATCCTATCTATGATCCTACACTCATGCTGTATTTCAAACATTGTTCTCTGCTGCTGAGTCACAGTTCCTTGCTAACAGTTGCAGTAAGCACAATGCATCAATGTAATGTAAATATATAGCCATATACAGGGACTTAGGAGCAATACACCTTAGCCCCACTCCTGCTTAATTGCATAAGCATAACAATTAATGCCAAATTGTAATAACAGCACAGCAAGAGAAGGTCATATTTATAACCAGGGAGAATTTAGTTTAGTTACTTGGGCTGCACTCTCATGATAAAATACCATCACTTTAGCTAAAATAGGATTACATACTCTCTGACTTTATGTACTTACACAGTACACAAACACACAAACCCAATTATGTTTCCTTTATGCTTCCAGTAATGTAGAGCTATGCAAAGTATCATAGGAAAAAGGTGTTGTTTCCTATATTTATATATATATATATATATATATATATATATATATATATATATATATATAAAATTACTTTAAAGCAAGTACTAGTTTAGATATTTTTAAGAACAGCCTGGATGCTTATTATGGGAACATGTGTTTTGGTATATTGGCAAGCTAGAAGGGCATTAATGCCCCTGCTTGAAATATTTGTATGTATGCATGTATGTAAAACAAAAGGATCCAACAAAAGAAAGAAAAGATAAATGATAAGATTTAAAAGAGGTTTATGTTATTCTGCTATAATTTCTAGTGTAATTGTTGTAGCTTTGCATGGCAAGGTTCAAAACTATGTATCCACAGCTCGGCATACTTTAAAACTTAAGACTGCATTTGTGAATTCCCAAGTCTTAAAATGCTTTCATTCTTAACCATGTGAATAAAATTAGCATGTAATATTTTTATCTGAATTATCCACGACTGCTTTATTGTTTTCACACCTATTAGTATTCATTTCCATTAATGTATAGCAAGTTCCAGCAATCACCACTGGGATGAACTTTTTAAAAACTTTCCTTAGTAAGTATGTAGACTAATTAGGTGCTATGTTAATGCTGGATATCACTAATAATCTAACACACATGCTGCTGAGTTAGAATCTGATGCTTAATTAAGTGTAAACAAAACTTATTCATGTTTCCATAATCGGTAGGTGTTGTTGCTTAACATAAATTATATTCCTCTCAACTCTGCTTAGGCTATATTTATGTACCTATAATTTCTTTTCTGTCTCTTTCGATTGTTTTGCATTTGAAATACATATCTGCAAAGGCTAAAAGTAAAAACTCCTGTGGTACTGCAAAATTGACATTGGAAAATATAAAACCGACTTATTAATCAAAAGGTTAAGCACTTTCATTCCTTGAATTACATTAACAGAACTTCATCAGAACTAACATTCCCATTAAAAAACTTTTGTTAAATACTTCTTGTTGCAGTTCATAAATTTAAAGCAGGCAATACAAATGAATCAATAAAAAAAGCATTACTTAATAATTAAAGTTAAAAAATTAAAAAAATAAAAAATAAAAGTTAAAAGTGATGATACTATAACATACTGACTTAATTTCACATTATATGACATGCTACATAGTTTTAATATATGATTAATAGAGACTGACTCATATAAACATGGATGGCAGGTGACATTGAATTTTAACTGCCATTTCAGTTCACAATAACTCAAACAATCATCAGTTATATACCTACTTGCATTAAAATTGACTTGTTCTAACACCATGAACCTGAATGAATGGTGCTGGTTCTTCTGAAAGTGTCTAAATAAAGTATTTATTAATTTTCCTTTGTTGATATCAGACATATGTTCATATATTCTTGTTCTCAAGTTCCTACTGTTTTTCCCTACATAGAATGCAGGGCATATTTTACAAATGGCCATATATACACTACTCATTTAGAATCACACGTAAAGTAGCCATTCATATTAAACACCTTGTCCCTGACTCTGTAAGCTTGAGTTTTTAACACATGGCTACACTGTGAGCATATTCCACACTTAAACATGCCTACCTTATTGTTATTAAATGCATTACATTCCATGTTACCTCTTTCCAACCAGTCCTTGAAAGAAATATCTTTCTTGTATACATAAACAGGCATATCACCCATTTTCTCAAACATGGCACCATCCATCTGAAAATGTTTCAGTTCCTATTTAGACATTCAGTTATTGCTTTGCTATCTAATGTATATGTAGTAATAAAGGATTTAGACTTATTGAAAACATTCTGTTTACTTCCCACCAATTGTCTATTACCTCCATCTGTCTTATTGATGCTTAAAATAGGGGAGTAGAACCCATTTCACTTCTTAGTCAATACTTCATCTTTGATGTTGGTTAAGAAATTTAAAGGATACCCTCTTTTTCTAAACATGTCTGTTAAAATTTCTCATTCCATAACAAATGTATCTAAATCTGAAACCATGTGGGTCAACCTAACCATTTGGCCTTTCACAACCACTTTCTTTGGAGAAATATGGTGCCAGCTATCGAAATGTAAATACATGTGAGAAAATGTGGTTTCCCTGTGTATATTAGAGCAATAACAAGACTGAGAAATAACTTTTTGCTAACTTAACATACAAGTGAACAATTGCATCCTCATCAAAATGACTAGTGAATTTCAAAAATTCTGTTGTGCTGCTGATGTAACCCAAAAATTCATACAATTTCTCTATACTATCTTACCATAAGATGAATATATATTATCCAAAAAATATGTGTATATCAACCCAGATTCTCTGACATGGCTGCTAAACACATATGCCTTCTCCCAGTATGCTATTACCAGGTTTACAAAGTTGGGGGAGCAGGCTGTCTCCATAGCCACACCTGTCTCTTGTTTTTAATAATGATTGTTAAACCACATGTAATTGTTTTTGAGAACCAAGTCCATTAATGTGACAGCTACCTGTATTTTATCAGTATCTAACACTGCTAAATCAACTAACCGTTCTGCAAACCAATCCAACTCCAAATTCTGAGGGATGACTGAATATAAGATGTTGACATGAATGGTAGCAAAAATTATGTTTTCCCTATATACTGAATTATTAATGTCTAAAAATTGCCACAAATCTCTACAAATGTATGTTAATTTTCCCAAGTTTGTTATAATAAATGGTCTAAATATTTAGCAGTATAATATATCTTAGACCTGGTGGCATCCACTATGGGTCTTAAGGGTGGGTCTTCTATATTGTTATGAACTTTTGGGACCCCAAATATCCCTGCTATGACTGGTCTATCATTCATCATGAAATTCAGGTCTGCTTTGATCAGTTGCCCTTGAAGAAACATATCCATTATGGTGTCGACCTTCCTATATGCTCCAAATATGTAATTTCTTGAAACTTCATTGTAAATTTCCCCCATTAATAAAGCAGACATTTTAGCATTGTAATCACTATTGTTCATGATGACAAGACCCCCGCTCTTATTAGTTTTCATGACCCTTATGCTATCATTTCTAATATCTTTTAATATATCATATTCAACTTTCGCTAAGTTATAAAACCTATTACCACAAGGCTGATTCAATATATGTCTGAATTCAAATTCACATAATTTTTCAAACAACAAAATATTGTTATTAATGGGTGGATTGAAATAACTTTTTTATGTAACACAGAATTATTGTTCACATTGTTAATATTGCCATCAAGGAACCATAAGGACAAGTTCAATTTCCATGTGAATAATTTCAAGTCAGTAAGTAAATTAACTAAATTTGCCCTTCTTGCTGGGACAAATGTAAGTCCCTTATATAAAATGTCAGCATACGTTTGGTTAATAACTTTATCACAGAAATTGAAAATCTTGAAATCATTATCGGAGTTCAAAATCCCCTTAACTCTTCTAGTGTGTTCTATATCATCTGCTTCTGCCTCAAACTCCATTTCCTGTAATTCTGACAATTTCTGAAAACTCTTCTTTGGTTTCACCCCTTGCTGGATATATCTCTCCTCGGTGTAATGTTCCTCTGTTGTTTGAATAGCCACTCTTGTTCTTCACCCATTCAGCTCATCGCAACTCTAAAGGGACCACCCTTTGATTCTGATGATTCACTTCCTTGAGTGATGAAACTTCCTTCTTGTATCTCATTGGTTCACTTATAGAGGTGTTTACTGAAGACTGGAAGTTGATAGGTGGTTTAGGGTAAACCTCGCCTTTGCTATAACTCTCCTTATCTATCTGAAATTTCCTGTTTCCACATCAAAATATTGTTACATATTTTACCCACCTTGTCCCTGACAATGTAAAAATGTTACAATAATTGGTGGAAAACTGTTCAAATAAAAGGTCACTGCTAATATTATTGTTCAAAGCATCAATATCTCTAGATAACTGTTTTATTTCCAAATTATTGTGTTTAACCATAACTCTGAGTAAATCATTACCTGCCTTGTTGAACACTTGCAATAGGATCTGATGATATTTGGAGCCCATTTGAACTCAATTGGGGAGCCACCACAAGTGCAGTCCTTTCGGGACAATGTTGTATTCAATATTTTTAGCAGGTAACTATTTTCAAGTTGAAGTTTCTTAAAATGTGTTAATTTTTTCTAAAAACTTTCAATTGCCTGGACAAAGTCCCTCTATAGGTATCACCTCCTTCACTTCTACTTACTTGTGAACTGATATTGAACTTATTTAATTTCCATAAATCAAACTGGAATCCACTGTTGCAAATATCTGTTACTGGTGTAGCCTGAGTAAGTGGGAGTTACAAACTATCATCACTGGGAGACACACCTCCTCTGTCCAAACCACATCTTTGCCTACCTGAACTGCTCACCTCAAAATATTGGTGCACTAATATGGTCAAGTCTCCCATGAGTTTTAGGTATTCTCAACAATCAGCCCCAGTGTTAATACTCACAGCACCTTGAGACAACGACATAACTCACACAAACTAAAATCTCAACTGGAACCACACTTACTCCAAAAGTAAAAACTCCTGTGGTACTGCAAAACTGACACCAGAAAATATAAAACTGACTTTTATTAATCAAAAAGTTAAGTCCTTTCATTCCTTGAATTACTTTAACAGAACTTCGTCAGAACTAACATTCACATTAAAAACCTTTTGTTAAATACTTCCTGTTACAGTTCATAAATTCAAAGCAGACAATACAAATCAAGAATCAATTAACAAAGCATTACTTATTAATTAAAGTTAAAAAAATTAAAACATTTTATTAGGCCCAATGGGAGATTTTCCTGTAATTTGAAAGGGGTGGTATATGCAGCTTTATGTACAAAATGTAGTGGATACTATATAGGGAAAACTAAAAGAAGGCTTAAAGAAAGGATTTACGAGCATATGAGGAATTTAAGCACTTTTAACACCAATAATGCATTATTCAAATGGGTGGCCATGGTGGTGCAGTGGTTAGCATTGCCGCCTCACAGTAAGAGGTTCTCCAGTTCGATTCTCAGCTGGGGTGCCTTCTGTGCAGAGTCTGCATGTCCTCCCTGTGGTTGCGTGGATTTCCTCTGGGTACTCTGGTTTCCTCCCACATCCCAAAGACATGCAGTAGGTGGATTGGACACTCTAAATTGGCCCTAGGTGTGAGTGTATGCGTGTGTGTGTTTCTTCTGTGGAAGGTTGGGTGCCAGGCTGGCAACTCAACACCATAAAAACTCCACTGCCAATCATGAGCGAAAGATGATCTGCTGTGGTGACCTCTAACTGGGAAAAGCCAGAAGAAGAAGAATGCATTATTCAAACATGTTCAGAAACATCCAGATCATGAATTTAGATGTGTGGTGATTGAAGGGGGTACATATGGATGTTAGAGGTGGACCATGGGAAGATTTGCTTGAGTTTAAAGAATTATGTTGGCAAGTTAGACTCAGTGCTGTAGTTTTCCCTGGTCTTAATGATGCTATTAGTGTTGGAAGCCTTTTCAGGCTTTGGTTTTTACACAATATAAATGTGTTATAAATGTTTACATATTCTTAGATTTTTATATCTTTAGAGAGTTTTGCAGTGATCAGATATGAAAAAAGTATTTTTTTTTAATTTTTTTAACATGGGTTACACATTTGGATAATGTATTTATTATTCTTGAGGTTTTATTGGCTGAGAAAGTCATGTGTGTGTTTCAAATATTGTTTTTAAATGGCCTTGTCTTATATGTTGTATATTCTGATGAAGTCAAGTGTTATATGCTTGGACAAAAGCTCTAAATACATTTTATTCAGATATTGTTTCATCATGGAGACTGTTTCTAGGCTTGGAAGTTTGCTGTATTGTTTGTTCCTGGTTCCTAGGTTGTTTAAAAATCTTGAATACTGAATTCCCCTACTAGTGTCACCATTGGAAAGATTGCTAACATGGGTCCTGAGGGGGAGGAGAGGCATGTTCAGGATTTTGATATTATGGTCTTCAGCATTTTGATCTTTCGATATTACGGATTCAGGATTATGAGTTTCAAACATATGGGCTGCAAGATTGTGATAGCAGACCCACATATACATATAGCTATAGATATTGATATATAGTAACTTCTAAAACAACATCAGAAGAATGACATAAATAAAAACACGGGTTTATTCAATGTCATAAATTAAAGTACCCGCCTCTTTAACTCTGCTGTTTTATAATAAAGCAAGCATGCCTTCATAGCAGTGTTCATCCCACAAAGTACTTACATAGGATCATAGGATCATAGGAAGTTACTAGTCTAATGGCCCTAGGGCCCTTACAAGCCTAGCCAAGTTCTATCCTTATTTCCACAATCAGCACTTACAGGATATGTGCTGTCTTTTAACAAAAAGGAAAGTGTAAAGCTGAAAGCCTCTTCTGATGCATAAGGAAAGTCTAGGGCTGCAGGCCTCTGTCTTGCCTAAATTTCAGCTCTAACAAACAAGTACTTCTAGAAGGTGTGATCCAAAAGATGCACTCCATTGATTATCCCCATCTGGAATTTTCCTCTCTTCATTCTTCCAGATTCTCCTTTCAGAGGAATGCCTATTTAAGGAATTAACACCTTCAGTTTAGCCCTCCAAGATAACATCATTTATATCATAATAACTGGCAATTAAAACTTTATGATCTCACTAATTCCTATTAGAGTATTCCATGCTCCATACTGCAGTATACAGGGGATGGGCCCTCTATCATGAAAGGAAGTAGCAGTCCACAAAAAACACAAAATATGACAGGTCAAAAAAGAACCATATAGATGATAGAGTGGACAATTGAAGGATAAAAAAGAAAAGATGTCTTGTTACTATTATGCAAGAAGCCACATAATTCCTGGATAGAAGATATTCTAAAAGGTTAAGGGAAAATTTTGATGAAAGAAAAATACCTATACAAGAAAAACTGTCAAAGGCTTAAAATGCAAACAGATCCACAAAAAAACTTACGGAGAGAAAACAAAAATCAGGCCATTTGGAAAAAAAGTGACTAAGGAAGTGCAAAAATATAAGAACAAAACCTAGAGATTTTTGAACGGTACATGGAATAAACATGGATGTGGGAAAAAAGAGAGATCTGATATGGTGCAATATTTATGCAAAGGAGAAAGGCAACCCAATACAAAAAAAGCAGCTCCAAAGTTATTTGAAAAGAAAACAAGTAAAGGGACCCAGATATTGAAAATTTCACAAAACAACAATTAAAAAATACGATTGTAAGGTGGGAACATAGAACAGAAGATTAAGTATAAGTTAAACAAATTAAAGATGAAGTTATGGAATACCTGTGAAGTGAAAGATTTTGTATAGGAAGTCTAACTCAGGTTATGTAACAGCATGATGGAACAATGAGTTCCTAAAGTAAGGAGAAACAGGTGGAGTGGGAGGCATCTGAAGAAGAAATGTGGACATGGGAAAGAAAAAGATATTTAATATGGTGTAACATTTATGCAAAAGAGAAAGTAAAACTAATCAATACAAAAAAGAAGCAATAAATATAACTGAGGAGAAATACAGGCAAAGGCATCTGGATATGGACAATTTCAAAATACAAAAAAAGAAAACAAAGGGGTAAAGTAGAAAAGAGGATTAGTAATGGAAAAGTTAAAGGCACAGAAACAGAAGTTAAGAATTGCCTGTGAAGTGAAGGATTTACTATAGAAAATCCAACTCTGGTAGCATTACAGCATGATGGAAAATGAGTCTCCAAGTTAAGGAGAAACTGGGGGAACATGAAGCATCTGATCACTTTCCACATGAAGATGCACTTGAGCATTCAGTACGAAACTCCTACAGAAGTTCAGTTGGAGTTGTACAGCAAGGAAAGGAACAGGAAACAGTAGCAACTGTGATACAGTCATTGTTGTGGAGTGACAGGCCAGTGAGTTCCCATATGAAACAGCAATGGATAATGCAGGATGCAGTTGAAGATAATGTATTGCAGAAATATTTCTTAACTCTCTGTATAATGCCCAGAGGGGAAAAAAAGAACAAAAAATGTTCCCTTAGTTTAGTAGAAAATGATATAAGGGAAGAGTGGTTTGCCATCAAAATATCAGAAATTAGTTAGTGGACCCTGGAAGGCCGAAATGCACTTTTCAAAATTGTCATTACTTAACTTTTTAAATGTTTGAATCCACAAGAGCAAATGCTAGTGTGCATTTGCTCTTGTGGATTTGTTGTTTTGAATGGAGATCACACTATAGTTGGGATCAGGAAATGTACCCTTTCCTTCACTGTGGTGCAATCTCAGAGTTTGTATATATAAGTATCGGGGGGAGGGTTGTAGGGGTGCTTCCCTCCTGCAAAATGTTTGTAGCACATAACTGGAAAGATAGGTATTTTCAGTAAAGTCGACATTCCTGAGTTGTCGACTTTCCTTAATTCCCACTTTCAGTTATGTGAATGATCAGTTATTGGATTTTACACCATTTTGGGTCACATACATGAACACTTCCACTAGTCAGTTGCAAGATTTTGATAGTAAACTAGGAAGACTTACTTAATTTAAGACAGATGGATAGACGTATTAAGATTGCTGAAAGAAATACATTACAGAAAGTCAATAAGACCCAAGACATTAGAAGTTTGATAAAAAATGAACACAGTTATCAAGGTGATTAACAGTAATTCATGTGAAGTAACAGATGTGAATAGGATACATTAATGTGCAACTAAATTAATAACAGACAAAGTCTTACCACAAAACCACCGTACAATAAGGAAGGAAAGAAATCAAATGCAATCATGGATGTATCGAATAGAGAAAACTATAAAGCAGCTAAGACAAGAAGTGTCATTATTAGAAGAGTATAGAAGTGGGAACAGATCAACAAAAATACTTAGAAAGATAGACATGATAAAAGCAATGTGCAGTATCAGAATAGACCAGGATCTATTGTACGCTATTAGAAACAAATAAATTAAAGATAGCACAGTCAGAAAAACAGGTTATATATGCTTATAAATATAAAGAAAAAGTTCAAAACAAGCAGTTCATTGAGGACCCAAAAATGTTATAAAGTATTGGGAAACAAAGCAAATGGAATATAAACACCACAAAAAAAATAGACATAGTTTGGAGGCATATCTAAGAAGAACCTGGGGGAACATAAGAAAGATGCTGAATGGATAGAAGAAGAAAAAGTAACATTAAGAAGTTCAAATGTATGGGATATGAAATGGGATGAAGTAACGACCAGAGAAATTGAAACAAAATAAAATAAAAGCTTCTAAATGGAAAATCTCAGGCTCAGATGCAGTACCTAACTTCTAGGTAAAAGAATTAACATCTTTACACAGAAATGTGGCCCTGAGTAAGGACTACTTATATGTGCATCCTGAACAGACACCATCTTGGTTACCAACAGAAAAAATAATATGAATTCTTAAGAGTGAACCTACAAGCTATCCTAAAACCTATAGACCAATAACTTGCCTTTGGGTGAAGTATAAACTATATATCATATAACTGATACAGACAGAGTTTATAGTCATTTAGAAGAAAACTCAATAATGGCAACAGAACACAAAAGTAACAAAAGAATGCCAAGTGGAACAAATATCATTTGTTGTTAAATAAAGTCATAATGGAGAACTGTGAAAAGGAAAAGGGTCTAAGTATGGATAGATTACAAAAAAGCATTTGACAGCATCTCATATTCATGGATAAAGTAGTGCTTACAGATGTATAAAATATACCCTACATTGATCAATTACATTACAGTGACCATGAAATGGTGGCAAACTACATTTCAACTAAGCCATGATAAAGGAAAATTATTATCTGGGGATAAAAATTCAAAAGAGGGTATTCCAGTGTCACTCTTTGTCACCAACACTCTTTTGACTTGCTCTTAACCCATTAAATTGTTTAGTGAATAGATTAGGTCATGGTTACAATTTGGCTCCCATAAAACTGTAAAGGACTCTCAACTTCTTTCTGTGGATGATTTAATACTGTATAGTTCATCAGATGAGGAGCTGAAAGCACAATCACAAGTGTTCAAAACTTTTTCAGATGATATAAGAATGTCATTTGGTCATGGTTACAATCTGGCTCCCAGAAAACAACAACGTGTAAAGACCTCATCTTTCTGTGGATGATTTAAAACTCTATAGTTCATCAGATGAGGAGCTGAACACACAACTGCAAGTAGGCACAACTTTTTCAGATGATATAAGAAAGTCATTTGGTCTTGATAAATGTGCAAGAGCAACATTTAAAGCAGGAAAGCTGCAACACCAAGAAAATATAAGTCTGGGACAGAAATGTGATATAAAGGAACTTGGAAAGGAAATTCACCCCTGGGATCATGTCAGTCACCCTGCTAGACAGGGGTCCAGGGAAGTAAATAGTGTGGGAAGAAATAACCAGGGAATTGTTATGGCTAGGCTTGCATAGGCCCTAGGGCTGATAGCCTAGTACCAACCTATGAACCTATGAACCTATGAGTAGCAATTTGGTAAGTGATAAAGGATTAACAACAAAACAAGAGCTAATGTGAAGAAAACTCATTAAGGAATATATTAGAAGACTAAAAATTAATACTCAAAACAACCCTGACATCTAGGAACAAAGTCCATGCTATAAACTGATTTGCTCTTCCTGTTCTAACATACAGTTTTGGGGTGATTGACTGTCCCCAAAAGGTATTGAATGTTGAACAGGAGTACAAGAAAAATCTTCATGCTTAACAAATGATATATAAAAATCAGTGCAAACCAAGATTATATATTCCTCATTCTGAAGGAGGCATGGGCCTCCTCAAAATTGATTATATGTATAGATCTGCAGTTGTAAGAATGTATACAGGAATATAAGGAGAAAGAGCAGATGAGAAATGTGAAAAAAGCATAAATATAGTTGCAAGTACAGAAAACTCCTGGAACACTCTCGTGCTGATAAGGATTTGACACAGGAATGGTTGAGGAGAGGTGAATTTAATCCAAATGAGGAAAGGACAGTGGACATATACACATTCATTTACAAAGTCCATTGAATATGTGGGAGAAATAGACAAATGCAGGTTCTGTAAAACAAAACTGGAAACAGATGCAAATTTTTTTGCTGGGTGTGATGCACTAATGGCAGAGGGTCTGTGTGCTGTAAGGCATAACAATGTGGCAAGACTATTATACTGGGGATTGTGCAAACATTACACTATTGAAGTAGGTGAAAAGCACTGGAAACATAAGTCACAAAGCATTATAGAGAATGCTAAAATTTATATCACATTCGTTCACCCATTCCCAACAGTTCAAAAAATAGATGTGAAAAAAACAGATGCAGCAGTCCATTAAAGGAAGGCAAAAGTAGCACTGATCACTGAAGTTGCAACACCCAGTGATTATATTGTGTTACATACAAAGAGACACAAAGTAACAAAATACCAGTACTTGCAGGCATGTGGAAGAAGAATACCCAGACAGTTCCAATAGTAGTAGGAGCAATGGCTCTCAAAAAAAAAAAAAAAAAAGAATTTATAGTTGTATTTAGATGTATTACAAATACATGTAACTCCATATGAATTGCAGAAAAAGACAAGTCTAGGCATTATGTGGGTGTTGCAAAGAGCACTTTTGGCTAACATCAAAGACTGAAAGAATACTAATTTCACAAACTTTAATTATACTTTGACTTAGGAATGGAGTCCATTCCCGTAATTGTATTAGAAACCCGACCTTGAGAAGATAAACTGAGTATACATTCTGAGAACACATTTAAACACCATTACACATGCCCCATAACATATTACAATTGCCATCTTCCAGCACGGAGCCTGATGATGAGGCATCATAAAATTTAACTGGATGCCCTGGATAACCCATCCACATTCTGCATGATAGGCTGAGTCTTTTTCTCACTGTATACTGAAAGGATTGGAGAGATAGTGCCAACAGTATATTACTATCAATTTACCTACTTAAAAGCAGGTATGTCCTTGCATGTAGGAAGTGGGGCTCTAATATTTGTCCATCAGACTACAAAAAGCTAATGGTGCTCCATGTAGACTACATAGTAACACTTTGCACTGATTTTTTAAATGCTAAAATTTTGCAAACCAAATATTATAAAAGCTATTTTTCCTTTGACAAAAGGAGTATGTGCCAGTATTCCCTCAGCAAGTTCACTGTTATCAAGTATCTGGCTTTTCTAAGTTGTCAGTAGTACAGCTATCAGACTTTGCAAAACTATTCCATTTCTAAATTCATTTCAGACCTTAATACTTCACTTAGGTTTAGAGACTAGCCTTGTAGGGCTACTTCAATGATGCTCTGGTGCTTTGATTATGCCCAGTTTGAACATTTTGAACTTCTTCCCATACTAATTACTTCCTTGACTCCAGTCCTCTAGTAGGTGTTAGTCTAACCTTTGCACTGGGTGTTATCTCTGTAATAAGTTCTACCACTCACATAATCTCAGGTCTTACTAAGAGTACTCTTTTGTACTTTTGACAAGGATTATTCTGTATGTACTTTACGTAGGGACTTTATGGTCTTTCCAGTAGAAACTGCAGCTTGCAGGCTCAGTACATAGTTCTCTGCTTCCTTCCATGCCTTTAATATATCGCTGTAGTAAATTGACTCTACTTTTCTCTCGCTTGGCTGTTTAAACATTGTTTACTTCATTTTTATTTATGTCAATTCAAATTGCTCCTGCCATTTGAACACAAATTTGTTTTCAACAGAGGAGACTAAAACTAGTACCTGATATCCTGGGTCAACCTCTCACAGTTGGGCATTCTTATTATAAATTTGTATTTCATGAGCTGTATGTATGTACTTCCTAATGATGGGCATTACCAGACTTAACCAAAACTATGTGCTATGTAGTCTTTTATTACAAATTTCAATTCCATCTCTTCCTTTTCCAAGTTTCCTTAGCAGTGTCAAGCAACGCTATCAGGTGAATGCTGTGCAGTAGTTCAAATGATGTAAGCCCAGTTGCAGCCTGTGACATCTCTTTGGTTACATATGTAATCTCCTCAGCATGGATTCCAGTGTTTTATTAAAGTTTTCAACTTATTCCTTAATCTGCAGTTGGTGGACTGATATCTTCAACTGTTTGTCTATGAAGCAGTAATGTATCTCTTTGGACAGAAAGTATTTCATTATTTCTCACAGTCGGTATCTCCATAGGGAGATATCTTCAACGCTTTCTCCCCTTCTCAGTATTTATTGCAGTGTCAGTATGGTCACATTTAACATGTTGTAACAGATTCCAAAAATCAGACATTTAAAGTGACAAGTACATTTGAATGGATCCTGCATGGTCTATTGCACAACCATTGGCATTGGGACATTGCTGTTTTCGTGATAACAGCACAAGGCATGTTCAGAGGGGCATGTAAAATACTAATCAAGTTGTATACACTAATAGTAACTATACCTAAATGTTTTACTGTTGTTCTGTATTAGAGATAAGACTATCCAGATATTATGTGCCTGCTGCATATTTGTTTCTTTATCATCAGGTAACTGGAGGAGGTATAGATATGGACTCTCCATTTCTCTTGCAGTTATTACCCCCCTTTACAGTCTAATCATGTACTGATTGCTTCTGTGTGCAGTCTGACTGCTTTCTGCCTTGTTTTACATTCCCTAGTCACCCCCATCTCTCCAATTAAAACAGCTGTATCCATGAAATGATTTTATGTTTAGTCCCCTCTCTCTTAAAAAACAATGACTCCTACTTTTTAATTATTCTGTAATTGGACTTTTTCAAATGTAACATGTTCTTTCAAGACAGTTTAAATGTAAATTACCTATACAGTTCAAGACAACATAGTGACTTACAACCTCATGTATTTTTCAACAACCAATTTCTGAATATTACAAAGTCTACAGAAGGTATGCTAATGTCCTCATAGTAATTACTTTTACCAATACTAAAAGGCTCTGCATATTGCATCTATTCTTCCTTCATTATGATGACTTTCATTGTAGTTCATATGTAGAACACAGCCCATGCCAAATTTGGCAGTCCACTGTTTTTTGTAATATGTTGCAAATTACATAAACTAAAATTTGTACATTATTACTAAATGTAGTGTCATTCTGTTGTCTTGAACTATATAGGAAATTTACATTTAAACTGTCTTGAAAGAACACGTTTAGTATTTCTAATGCAAGACATATTAATAGAGAACTTTGTTTTGTTCAGTACAGTTTTTCATCACTGCATTTTATGTTAGTGTATATCTAGTCAATCTAATTAACTTGTTTAAAATACTTTATAATTCATTGTACATTCTGTGCTTTACATCCCAAGTATTTATACTTTATTCGTAAAATGACTTCATATTGCTTCCAGATATAGCTAGTAATACTACACCAACTGAAACATTTGCTTTATAATGTTATTCCTCAAATCATATTCATAATGCAAATGACTGTCTTCTTGTTCCTTGCTACTAGATATCACGTTTAATTAATGAACATTATCCCTTAGAGATCTGTCTTCTACCCCCACTCTAGTCACATTTTATTCTATTCTGCTCCCCAAAGTATATGAGCTGCTCCTTATTAAAAAGCTGCCTATTCAAGAACTACTATATCATATATCATCTAAGCAGGAGCCTTTCAAAGACTACAGATATGTGATAAGCACAGCGATATATACATAATGTGTATAACAATATTCAGTGATAGTATTCAACTAACGCCTGGCCCCATACAACACTTACACACATTTCCTAAACGTTCCAAGTATACTCCAAACAGCAAGTTAGAGTGTGCTAACTTTGGTTAAGAAAACAACTCAGCTTAACCCTACAGTAGTAGCTATTAATATTACTGCATCAATCTTTATCCCCCTAACTGGTCAATTTTTCTAATTGCCTTCAGGAAGCATGCTAAGCTGAGTATTGCCACAGTTTATACCCCATCATCTTTTCTCATTACAGCTAGTGCTAAACCAGAAACCACCTTGTTATATTCTAAACAACTTAATTTAATTACACAAGGTGAGCTAAATATGAACTGCAAAGAAAACTTAGAAAGCATATTTCGTGATAATAGCAATTCCCACTAACTGGTACAAAATGAGACATGTCTAAATGCAACCAAAGATAGATGCTATCTATTGGATATGTACCAACAAATATTTCTTAAAACCAATTAAATATATGTGCATTTTAGAGCAGTTTAATTGAACACTTCCTGTTGCATTCACATACGTCTGTAAAACCAAGATAAGTCGTGAAACTGTATTAAAGATATATTCTCAAATCCCCAAAGCCTGCTCTACTTGAAAAAATAAACTGAAGTATATCGACTGGTCTGTTGTCTTTAATTGTTTAGACCCTATCTCAGCTGTTTGAATATTTTGTAATATTGTTGTCAACATACAAGGCAAACCCTACCAATTGTGGAAAATATGTCAACATGGCAATTTGTCTTACTGATGAATTAAGGCTCTTTTAAATGAAAGAGATGAAGTCCGGTCAAATTGGGAAAATTATATCAAGGCAACACATTTTCCAAAGCTATAATAAAGAAACTAGAAAAATAAATAACTTGATTTAAAAAGCTAGTGCTACAAAAATTTGCAAATTATGAAAAGGGTTCATTTAGGCCATTAAAGCTATAAATGTCAACAAAAACTATCCTAAATCTGACAAATTGTGCCAGTAAAATACATTAATATCCCAGGACTTTAAAATTTCATTTTCCTCATCTCTACCTGCTACATCAGTAATGTTTACCACTATATCACCCACTCACCTTTACCACAATTCCACAAACCACTGGAAGTGTCTTCACTTCACTTTTAGGTTATCAACAGTTTGTTAACAACCGAGCTATTTTACAGTATTGACGTCATTTGTTATACACATGCTGTATCAAAAATTGCTACAAAGAGCATGCTTATTACTTTGTAAACCTCTGACTCGTATATTTAATCTAAGTCTCTCTGCTAAAACAATTCCATCTAGTTTTAAGCATGCTATAATCATGACACTACTTCATTTAATGATGCAACAGATTTCAGACTTGTGGTTAATTGGTGTCTGCTGGCTAAAATCCTAGAAAACTGGTATATAATCAAATTCTAGGATATGTGTAAAACTGTGATATGATAAACAGACAACATGGATTCAGACACAAATAAAGCATACTCATAGGCATCTATCACATTACCAGTTAGATATTTAGTAATATTGACAAGGTCATATTAATACCTAAGTTCTAGACTTTTAGCATAACTTTGAGGCTATACATCATCTTCTTCTTTCACAGAAGCTAACTATTTTTGGATTCTTAAAGTTGCTGTTTATTGGTTTTAAGGTTATCTACTAAATTATGCAGACATGGTGTTAACTGAAGACTGTTGAAATACTGCTTAAAGGTTGTTCCCCAAGGATCAATACTGACTGTATTACTTGGGTCTATTCCTTTTAACTTTTTTTCATTAATAGGCACACCTAGGAGTTACCACACATGTTATGCATCCTACAGTCAGATGGCATTAGCTTTATTAGAGTTAAAAATGTTCTATTTCTAAACAGTGAATTACAAAATGATTTTCTTTTAGTCGGGAATTCATAACAAATTAGCCATCAGCCCTGGGAAAGCTACTCTTATTTATTCATATGAATATAACTAGAACAGTTCCACCTGTCATTGTTAATGAACTTATGGAATTAATAATACCAATTTGCCACACATCAGAAAAAATAGACATAGAGTTAGTTCAAAACCTTACCTTTAATCAACATGCTAAACTCCTATCAAACAAGATTCGTAATTGCTAGGTTTTACTAATACATTCACATATCTCTTCACTGCAGAATTTTGTAATAGGTATTATAATAAATATATTAATATTCAAACTTAAATATACTTTGCCTATCACATCCCTTCTCATTTCTTATTATACTAATTCATATCAGACTACTAAAGTTAAAAAGTCTCAGGTTTATTCATTTATCAGAGCCCACACAACAATGACAAATAAGGCTAAGTGGTTACTGATCACTGTCCGAGACACCTTTCAATGTGCTACTCAAACTTTCAAAAATACTAAATATCAGATACATTGCTCGTAGTCAAAAATAAATTTGTCATACACAGCACAAGCTATGAGTTAAGAGATTATGACTACATCCAGTTTTTCAGACCTAGCTCCTCTTTGGCCTGCAGAAAAACAGCCTTTAGTAAAATGGAATCTGCTTGCAGGAACAAAATGACTGTCAAGCTAAAAAAATGAAGTAGCCTGTTTATTAAGGAACAACTTGAAATGCTCACTTAACTAAGGAATCTGAAGTTGAATGCTTCTTTGGCACAGTACAGCATTTTACATCACTCAGCATTTTGTGATCTAGCACTGACAATAAGATGTCAGAGTCAGGATTTTTAATAGCTAAATCATTTTGCTTGAGGATATGCAACAATGTTTCATTTACATTTGTAAGCATGTAATAACTAGACTGATTATGCAAAGAGTTATTTCTCTAACACATAATGCTTTGTACTTTATTACAATTACTAAACTAACAAATATTTACTGTTATACTAACTTTGCATAGTATTAATGTAAGTATTAGTTTACTTTTACTATTTATCTTATAATTGTTATATATTAACAATCACTAACTGTTAAACTAACATTCATAATACTAATATATGTACTACTTGCAATTACTGATGGTGAAATAATTACAACTGAACCAAACTATGTGCTGCAATAATTTGTCTAGTAAGCATATATTTATTTATTCATTTGGCATTTGTTTACTGGGGAAGTCCAACCGGGTCATTAGGTACCCATTTTCAGCAGAGGCCTGGGGAGAAAAGTTCCAGATACATTTGGTTAACTGAATAAAAAAGGAGACAGGCATAATAAAGTCATTGCATTCAAGCAGAAAACAACACATTAGTTTGTCAGTATGAGAACTTAACAGATGTAATAAAGTCATAATATTCAAGCACAACATTTGAAAAAGTATGCATTAGTTTGTCAGAATAAAAACTCAACAGACATAATAAAGTCATAGTGTTCAAGCGTGAATTATGAGAAAGCCTGATAATAGGAAGATGCAACATTATTTACATAATAAATGATCATCATAATGATTATTAATATTCTAGAGGCCATGAAATATGGTCAATGAGATGGGTAGGGTGTGATAGAGGGGATAGTAGGATTACATCTGGAAAAGGTATGAGTGTAACGTCAAGGGGCTATGTGTAGAGGAAGGGAGGGTAGGGTGTGTTAGTAGTGGGGATAAAGAGAGTAGAGGTAGAAAAAGGTATAACAATACCTCACCCTGGGCTCATACAGGAGCAAATCCAAGCTTGGCTGAAATATTCTTTCACAGAGGTTTTGAAAGAGTACAGGTTAGTCACACTTTTGATAGCTAGAGGAAGGGAGTTCCATAGGTTTGCTACAGAGCAAGAGTAAAGGCTTATGCCTGGGATTTTTGTTTGGTTTATAAGCTGTGAGAGTTTTGTTTTCAGATCTGAGATGTTTATTTGGGATATAAAAGTTGATTAATGGGCTAAGAGCAAGATGAGCTAGTTGGTGTGGATGATTTTGCATACCATAGTAAGCTGTATGTATTGGAGTTCAAGCCATCTTAGTGAACGGAGGGCTATACAGTGATGAGTTAGAGGGACTGCATTTATGGCAAATTTGTTATAGCAGCTTTCTATTATCTCTGTAGGTTAGTTAGAATTGGGGCCCCATATAATAGTGAGGCAAGAGGTAGGTTTTGGCCAGGGTAATTTTGGTAGCTACTGTGAGGAAGTTTTTATTTCTCTATAGCATGCCTAGTTTTTGAAGATTTTTTTTTTGTTGTTTTTTGATAATGTTTTGTTATGCGTGGGTCAAACTTGAGATTGTCATCAGTTGTGACACCTATTAGTTTGGTATGCTGAACCAATTCAATTTCAGTATTGTTGGCTGAAAAGATCTTATAGTATCTAAAGTATTTTTTTATTCAAAAATATTATGACTATTACAACATGTACTTTGCTATATCTAAATGACTTAGCCACTTCATTACTCTTTTTTTTCTGTAATTGTAAACAATGTCATTCATATTACTCATACTATTTTAAATTATCACAGACATATACACTTTAAGATGCTTCGTGTGTAATCAAATATAAAGCTGTGCTTGTCCAAAATATATACCTGATAATATGTCTGTAATAAAATACTGTAACTGCATAAAGTGTAATGTGCTATCACCTTAAAGCCTGGTTCATTACTAAAAACTGGTCAAGTGCCATTATACTTAGTTGGCTGATAAATGCTAATGAATTAATAAATAAATAAATAGCAAAATAAACCAGTTTTAGAATCAAAGATCATAGCATTTTTGCCGTCTCCATGTCATAGAGAGGAAAATGTCTGATAAATAACTCAGATGACCTGGAATTAGTCTGTGACATGGGTGCTGGATGAGCTAAGAACAGGATGTAGACAAATCATGAAGTGTAAGCCTGTTCAAGTCTCTCTCAGAAAGAAGATTGTGAGAGAATCTGGGGAGTGAATTCCTTTCAACTATCCAGACTTTTGCAGAGGGTGTCCTGATTTTGCCTTATATTTTGCCCTGTCCCTCATAAAAGTTTTCATTTGCTGGTTAATTACTGGAGATTACAGTCAGTTAATAATACCAGACATTAGTATTCATTCTTCTTATTCTTCAGAAAATGCATGTTGATGTAAAACCTGTTATTTTCTTAACATTTTAAGTGAAATATAGTAACATTTTAAAATTGTCCCTGATTTTGAGCATTTGTCCCACTGTTATTTTTGGCTTTGTCCAGAATTCTGAAGCAAAGAAATCAAGAGGTATTAAGGTGCAGCTGGCTGTCATGATTCCTGGTTAAGACTGGGATCATTGGTAGTGGTGGAATCTAGCTCCTGCTTTGGAAAAGGGCATTACTGGCCACATCATTGCTGAAGCAGAGTCTGTCCTTTCATGACATGCTTTTGCACATCCCTCTACCTGCTGTATGACTTTGCATGCTGAAGAAATATTAGGGTGCAAATCCCCCCAAAAGCACAGCAAGAAAAGGAAGTGTATTATGTTGACCTCGTTATAGTACGCTTGGGAGGGAGGGGAGAAGTGCCACTGCGTGAATTAGACATTTATCTAGAGCTGTATGTATTTCCATAGTCAGACACACTAGGGATTCAGATGACTCTTGACAATCATACTATGCATGAATCTTGGAAAGGTCCTGTTATATATCCTTGAAGGCCACATATCCTACTTGACCACAGACAACCTTGGCAAAGTTGCTAACCATGATGGTACTGTTGATAATTGCACCAAAGTCTTCACTGCACCCATCATTTTCTGATATCTGTTCTTCATGCCTACAGAAAGCTTGCAGTGGTAAACCCTGACATTGTCATGAATGCCACCACACATGATCACCAGAGACAGTTAAAGCTATGCCTGGATGATACTCCTGCACATCTGCTCATTTAATGTTAGCACTGCCTGAATTGTAGAAGTCAAGTGTAGACAGTGATGCCACAGTGTACCCCTGTGTCGATGACCTATGATAGCTATGCTCACAAGAAAAAGCAGTACACACTAGGGACATTTGTGATGGTAATATCCAGAGGAGATCCATCCCTCTATCTGGATGTTGAGTACTCCCCATGTGTGATCACAGTATCCTCAGTATTTCTGACTCTGACTACACACTGTGGAGGGGATGCCACGCTATCCAGTTGTAATACAGATACTGTCATTGTGTATCAGACTGTGACTTCTGACTGTACGTTTCATCATCGTCATGAGATGTAACAGTCACACCACCATCAGCCCTGTGTCTAGTCGCTTTCACTTGTATATCATGCCCACTCTCACTGATATCAATGAATACAGAGCATGCAGAATACCATACTGACCCCAATTACATATGGTAGTATGGTGACCATGTGGTAAGCAGGTCACAGGTGTTCATACTGAAAATGACATGTAAGGAACATTACTTTCAATGGTAGCAGCGCATTGTTGCAGGAGTGAGATACCTACATAGTGCTGCTGTTTTGGCACTAACCAAAACCTGATTTGAAACATCATCAAGGTAAAGCAACTATCACATATGACAAACCTTATGGTGTGTCACACATGACTCTTCATATACCTCTGGGGTGTCG
Source organism: Protopterus annectens (assembly GCF_019279795.1). Taxonomy (NCBI): domain Eukaryota; kingdom Metazoa; phylum Chordata; order Ceratodontiformes; family Protopteridae; genus Protopterus; species Protopterus annectens. The sequence goes on along the minus strand of NC_056737.1, from coordinate 1,645,274,809 downwards.
AAATTTCATTTTTGTTACTAAGATAAGATGTCACTATTATTAATGCATGGATATAATTAATTTTCCCTTCTCTCATTTATGCCTGTATCGACTGATAGCTATTATGGTCTGTCTGTATATTTTGGTAATGCAGATTGCCATTATTCTGCTACCTCTTGCAAACACAGTAGCATATGAAGGTTGGGGCAAAGGGGAAAGCTGATCTGGGCACAGAGTGATAAGGGGACAATGAGAGCATTCCTGCAATCTCAATACAGAAATGCACAAATGCTCATCAGCACTTCCGCAAAAGTGTATCAAGATGTTTTTGGTGTTTTTGCTTTTCAGTCGAAGAGTTGAAAGCATGGGGATCTATTTTTTTTTCTCCCTTTAATTGAAAAGATGAAGGTGCGGGATTGTAGATGAGCCAGTCATGGCTCGAAGCAAATGTAATTCTATGCTGAAATTTGTAACTGTCACACTGGCCTGTATAGTGGCTGAAAATGTTTTGTGGATCAACTCACCAACACAATTTAACTAACTAACTAACTAACTAACTAACTAACTAACTAACTAACTAACTTAGCAGTAAAACACTCCTTTGAGTACCTTCTGGATCCACATGTTATTTTACTTTTGTCTTTTGTTGCCAAGACTTCTTCTGAATGTAAAAGCATTGAAAACACGACTGTATAGCCTGGTTTACAGTCACGTGATCACACATAAAACTTGTGGATGGGTTTATAATTTTGCAGCTCTATTGCCCATAAATGGTGATCACTGTTAATGTGACAACCTGTCCTTATGTGCATGGATGGATTGATGATGGATTCAAACTGTCATTTAACCCCAGGACATATGCTTGCCCCTAATCTGAATTACCCTATTACCAACACATTTCTTTTTTTCCCAATCAAATTGTTAACATCTTCTTTGAGGTAAATAGTTTCTATCTGGTCAATCACAAAAAATGAAAACTCGTTTAAAATTCATACAAGTTGCAGAGTGTTTACGCAAAACATTCTCTCAGCTTTCTTTTTGACAGCCTGTACATGTTCATATACCTGCTTTGAGACTTTCCTGATTGTTTGCCCCACATAGAAGGAGTTGCAATTCCATGTGTAGCAATATACACAGTCTTTGTATGGCTATAGATGAACTATTGCCTAGTACTTATAGATCTGTTATATCCTTTTATAGTCAGATAAGGACTAAATAAGACAAATGTGCATTGTACAAATTGGATTACCTAGCAATTATATAGAACATTAGATCTTGTGCAGGTTCAGAATATCAAATGACATTGTTGTGCATAATTACTGTTTCATAAACTGTGAATCTCTTGGGCTACACTGAGTCTTGACTTCCTACCTTAGAATGTTTTTATTTTCTTTCTCAAAAAGCAACATATAATTTCATTAGTTCCACTTCAAGTGGAGCTACTGTACCCTCCTGCCCTCCATCTGTCTTTGTTAAGCAATGGAATATATTGGTTAACTCATTATGCCTGAGTGCACCTCCAGGCATCTCTGCAGTTACCTCCTACTGTGCCTCTAGGTGTCAAATCTTGCTTGTTCATATTTGCATTAATATTAACAAAACCATGCTACACAGAAGATGTGAAGGCTGCCAGCCCAGCTAGCTAGAATTTTGTAAAGAATTCTATGTCATGGTAAATATTAATATGATCCACAGGCTTGTCTACAAATGTAAGTAACCTGTATGTTATGTGCTAAGCTTCAAAAATGTAACCACAGTGCACCCTGCTAGAAAAGAGCAGTAATGTATATGGACTATATGCCTGTGCAAATGTATGTTTTCACAGTAGAAAATTGGGACATACAGAGTTAACTTGCAAACTCTGAGAAAATAAGTAAAGAGTTTTATGACTGTGTTTTCCACAGCTAGAAGATAGAATGTCTACAGCTAGAGTTTCTTTCTATTGTCTTGAAACAAAGATAATTACTAGGTTTCACATGTAAAGTGTTTTGTATTGCTATGTGGCTTTCTAGGAGCTGTACATCTGAAAGATAAGTATTTTTCACAGAAACATATTAAATTTAAAGTTCCTGTTAGCCTGGGAACTAATGCAGAGGTGACAAGAATGATGTTATCTGAGATAACCCAGCAGAAGTGTTTGATATTAATTTAAGAACTATGTCTCAGAGAAAGTCAATGCATTTTGAATCATATCTTGGATCTGAACACATCCATCTTCAGCATTTCTCATCTGTATTTGCCTTGCTCTGCAAGTAAGACTTAGATCAAAGTATCTCTCTTAGAGATAGATAGGAAAATAGTAACATCAATCTAGATGTGTTCTGTATTTATGTGAGACTGTCCTGCTATGTTGTTTTAAAGTATTTCCTGTGATTCTGAGCTATTTTCTCACTGTATTAGGTTATTGAGCATTGTTTTATTCTGTTATTATTTATTATTAAATATATTTAAACATTGTAGTTGTGGCTGGCTTGGTTTGGAGATATGTAAGCTCTTAGAGTATTTGCATGTATTTGGTAACATTGTACAGGCCAATTTTAAATAGCCTTAGTCTTGGACACACTTACCATATGGATGACAGTAACATCACACAGTAGGATTGGTCACCCTTTGGTAAGGGCCTCATGGTAGCTGATAAATAAGGGTGGTTGGTGGCAGCTGGTGCTACCTCATAGTCTGAGCAGAAGGGAGCATAGCTAGTAAACCTGTGACAGCCTTTCCCAGGAGTGTCTGTGTATTTGTATATAAATCAAATCTTCAAGTGTGTGTGTGTGTCAGCTACTTAGCCAGGGACATGAAGTACTGAGTGGACAGAGAGGGTGCTGGAGGTTTTGGCATGACCACTCGGCTAAGATCTGAACCCTATAGCTTTGCCAGTGGGGCGTCTTAATGGAGATCTGGAGAGAGAAGGAGAAACCAGCCCCAGACTGACTATGATCTCTGTGCACTCTTAAGGGAAATTGTACTTTGCAGTGTGTGTACTTGTTATCCTCCCAATGTGCACATCCCTCACTGGTGTTAGTGGCGACATTTGAGGCTCCTTGATTACTGGAAAAGTGCAGCAGCATCATACATGCTATCAAAATATTTTATCTTGAAGCATGCATGATGACAAACACAATTGTATTGATATTTGACCTCTGTCAATGAGTATTTGTTAGAATTGTAAGATGATGACTTCATTTTTTAAAGGGTCAAGCCACACCCACTAGGAATTAATGGTACACACCCAAAAGAGCTGTACTGGAGAGAATGAGTTAAGGGAGGGTAAATGTCCACCTTACTCATTGAAATAATAAAAAATACCCACCAGAATCTGTCAGAAACCTGTGACAGATGTACCCACAAAAGAAGCATGCAAGGTAAGCATGTATGAGGGTAATAACCAGAGGCAGCTCCTCTCAGCACTGCAAAATTCATAGAGCTATGCAAATGCATTTGGCACCATCCAATATTGCATTAAGATTAATTACCTTGCACTCAATACATATATGAAAATTATAGGCAAACCTCTGGCAGTACTAACTTAGTCTATTATGCATGAATACAAAGAGGGCCAGGATTGTGCCAGCATATCCAACCAGATCACTCCTGGGGACAATGGTTGCTGTATCACATTTGGACAGAGATATGAGGAATTCTTTTGTCCTATCAATTTCTTAGATCATGAAAGGCCCCCTCAAATTTTAGACAATCATGTCTGCAAGGAGTTAGTGACAATGGTATATTGTCATGTTCTGTACTCCCTATTTGATACTAATATTCTACAGCAAAATACTTCAGCACCTGATTCAGTAACTCTTGATCTGCTACTTTCCTATTAAACAGATGTCAGTGGTGCAAGCCTCTGTTTTTTTTTCTCCCTCCTGCTGATGGGATTGCTAACACTGCAGTACAGCAGTGTGTTTGTGTGTGTGTGTGTGTGTGTGGGGGGGGGGTCATACACCCTGCTTGTGTCACTCCTTAGGTGAGATGTTAAACCAAGGTCCTATTTACTTGAGTTGGTGGTAGTTGAGGTGGGTGCAAAAACAGCAGGGAAATATATCCTGATGCCCTTGTCAAATACCCCCTAGTAGTATAGATACTACCTCAAGTTTCCCATGAAAAGAGACCACTAGCTTAGTGGGATTAACCTGGTTGACAAAGAATAAACAAATACATGTAGTCCATGCTGCCTGAGGACTTGCAGTAGGGTCTCATTTCCTTCAGTGTTTCTCACCTCCTCCTTCTCCTGGACTAGTTGAATCTTATATTAGCAGTGGTTGTATAGCAATGCATATCTATTGATGTTTTGAATGATATGTGTACAGACAGTGTGAATGCTCCCTTTTCTCAAATGCAAAAATTCAAGATTTGCAGGCTTGCTTGTTGATGCAGTTGAAATAAACACTGTACATTAAATGGTAAATTGGTCCCATTTTGCTTTTCCTGTGCAGAACATGTCAACAAATGTGAGTGGAACATTTTCTAACACACTTAAAATGTTTGAAAAAAAGCTTCTTACTTTTAAGGCATTGCAAATGGGCAATGCTTACTTAAAGGAATGTATAACACGAGACAGAGTCCCCAAATGACTGAGAGTTTGAAAGTTTCCAAATGGTACTCAGCATGATACAGATTGGTTGAAAGATTTGTTAACTGTATTTGATTAATCTGGATTTCAAATTATGACAGTCATTATTAGATTCAATGAAAAGGAGATTGCAAAGTTGTTGGGTGAGATTCACTATTTAAATACTTTACTTAAAAATTATTTGCTGTATGAAGTTAAGATGGAAGACTTCCGTATAGCTTTAAAAATGTTGATAAGGCTATAGATCGGGTAAAAACTAAAAAAAGCCACAAATTAGTTAGGGACAATACTGAGTACACTAATGGTACAGCTTACCCAGAACCCAAAATTACCATGATAGCAACACAACATAATTTTAGAAATGATGGAGGTGGGAAAAACAAATCATATTTTGCTGATAATTTTGGAAAAAGAGAGGTCAACAGGGATTATAGAGACAACAATGTGTTATGATGAGGGTAGTTTTTTTAGACCCAGTCGAGTTTCCTCCACTCTGGCTGTCTAAGAGAATTACACAGAGGTATGGGAACAATGTGTCATACTATCAGCACAACATAAAATATGTGAAAAGGAACAATTGGACAAGACGGAGGTGGTTAAGTGTCACTGGTGACACATTTGAATACTCTTTTGATAGTTCTGGTATTTTAAATGTAGAAATGAATGGGGAACCAGTTAAAAGCACAACCCTTATTTGTAATGACTATGAGGGTTTTAAGATATTTAACTACAATCAGGTTAAAATTGATGAGAACTATTTTAGGCTCTTTACTAAGGGATTTGCGTTTGCTCCTAATTCCAATAAATAGCTAATGCTTTACTGGAGCTCAAGTTATTTACAAGAAAACTAAATTTGGGTATACTGTTTCAAAACACTTAACAGTATTACCACATCCAATAGGACATTTACTAGAACCAGTACCTTTAATCTCCTGTCTTCACTCTATATTGCAAACATTTGAAAATGTTTGTGAAAAAGATTTGAGAAAACTGGTGAAGCAGTGGTATCATAGGCAGGGTTTCAATATGACTAAAGATAAGTATGAATTAATTAATGAATTTGCCAAAAACCATGATATTAGAATCATGAAACTTAATAAAGGGTGTGGTATGGTACTTATGGACACTATGGACTGCTACACTAGAATGTTTACTATTTTAAACAATGAGGTTCAGTATACAAGACTGCCCAAAAATTAAGTTAATGTAGCCTATTACAGGACAGGTGTGTTTTCATAGGATCTTTTGGACCAAAGAATGATTGAATACAAGCTGTTCAAGTTTCTTCAGGTAAACTATACATTGATTCCCAACATATTTGGCATCCCTAAGATCCATAAAAGCGTTGTGAATCCCCCTTTACACCCAATAGTGTCTGCTGTCAGATCTATGATACATCCACTAGCTGTATATATTGACAGAACTTTAAAACACTTTTTTAAAGACTGTCCTTACATTTTAAAAAACTGTTGGGATTTTTTAAGGAACGTCACTCAGAGTTTTAATGAAAAGTGGATTTTGGCTACCATTGATGTTGTTTACCTTTTTTCATGTATTTCTCATGACACATGAATTAGATGGTTTAGAGAGGTATGTGGTATGAATATTTCCCTTAGGAACAAGGACATTAACTTCCTGGTGGAACTTACTAATGTGATTTTACACAATAACTTCATTTATTTTAAAGGAGAATATTACAAACAGTTGGCAGGTGTGGCTATGGGTGCAGTTTGTGTCTCCCTATATGCCGATATTGTGTTATGGTACTTGGAACAAAACTTTGTATTCTGCACAGAACATATGTGCCATGTTGTTATGTTTTTAAGCATTTTGGATGAATACTTGTTATTTGGAAGGGTACTTAGTCACAGCTTGTGAGTTTTATTGAATTCTTAAACTCAGCCTGAGATTTTGAGGATCACTTATTCAAGTTCGGTAGAAATTGTCAACTATTTGGATATTACATTGAATAAGAGCATACTCTGTAACTGTTACACTTCCAATATAAACCGGAAACTTTCATTTCTAGTAATTATTTGCATTTCACTAGTATCCATCTATTTTCACTAAAAATGGGTCTTGTTAAGGATCAAAATGATATGCGTTTCTAAGATGGTATCAAAAGATGACTAGTTTATGACAAAAATGTAAAATCTGATTCAGATGCTCATTAATAGAGGCTATCTTATGAGTATATTAAATCAAATTGTGTGAAATATGCTGAAATAGAAAAGATACATTTTATCCTTTGCTTGGTATAAATATATAAGATATTAGGACATCTAGCAGTGGCCCATAAAATTATGAAGAAACATTATTATTTCCTATGACAGTTACAGTAAAGACATCAAGCAAATTATTAGAAATGATGGGAGAATTATTGAATACAATGACAGCATTAAAGAGGATTTAGGGGATAGTCCATTTTTTGTTTACACAAGACACATGAACTTGAAGGAGAGGTCAGACGGAGGAAATGTTGATTGTGATTTTAAGAGGTCTGATAAGACTAGTGGCATGAGGAAGTGTGGCATGTGTCATCAGTGTAAATATATATTTGAAGGGTCCAGTTTAAAACTTAGAAGTAATGATTATTAGTTTAAATTGGAATGTGAGTGTGATTGTTGTACTATCAGGGCTGTGTACATTGCATTCTGTGATTTTTGCCATTGTTTCTACATTGTTGAGATATTACGGGCATCGACCAGGCACATTTATGAACATTATGATATATATTGTCCCAACAATAAGAAGTTTAATTTCTTTGTAGTCAAACAAGTTGAAGAATTGTAATGGTAAATCAGGTTGGATGCATGTACACATCTGAGACTTAATGTTATCCATTAATAGTCATTCACAGTTTCAGCTTAGCTTTAATGACAACGATTTATAACAACAATTTTTAACAATAATCTATATGAATAGTTTTTAAATGATAATCTTCATTAAGTATGGTAATTTCTAAACCAGCACTTTAAAATAATTTATATAACAATTTTAAAGCAATGATTCTCTTTTAAAGTTTAAAACAGCATTTCTGGTGTTATATTCATGTACAAGTATTTGGGATTGGTTAATTATTTCACATCTGATAACAAATTTTTGTATACATTTATTTCACTGATGACGGTGGAAAAGTTTTTTATGAAATCACATTTTTTTTTGATGGGACAAAAGTGCTTAACCTTTACTTTGTTTGTGTTCATTTTATCAAATTAAGTCAAACTTCATTTTAATAGTTCAATTTGGTCTTAACATTTGTTTCATTTTAACTCAGGCATGGCACAGTATGGAACCTGGGTTGCTGTTGATTTCTTTGTTATTATACTTTCCCGAGGCACTCTCATTTTGTTTGATTCAAAAGTGCCTCAAAGTGGAGTTGCATGTTCTTTAGTCTTCCGGCATTGAGCAGAGACATTCACTTTGATCCTGTTTTGACACTGATATGTTTTCTATGTTTGAATTGACTTTAACTGAACTTTGCCCAAAAAGACACAATGGGGGCAGCAAAGGCCTTTGCCAGTATGTGTATGCCTTTGAATGAGAGATGCAGACCATCCTTTCCAATGCTTGGATGACTATCAACCACCTTATTCCATGATGACACACACTAATTTCCCCTAGAACTAGACCTTTTTTTAATCTCACTTTTAAAGCTAATCATCTTTTCTTTGTACCTAGGCACTGCTAGTGAAAAAAGAGGACTCTGCTCAGAAGTAGAGTCTTGCCTGCATTTGTGACATCCCAGGGAGCTCATACATGGCTCTGTTCATATCCCTCAGGGCTTTTCACTTCAAATCATTCTCACCAGCAAGTACAATTACTATATTGTAGTTATGTTTTCTGGTGCAAGGGTCCTAAGGGCCCTTGATAAGTCTGAGATCCATTGTTACTCTATCTTTGTCCAGCCTAGAGAGTGATAAATTGTGTGTGTTCCACTATGGAGTCACCATTCAAGTAAAATATATTTGTTTATGGAGTTGACTAGTTTACTGGAACTGAGACCATTTGTCTCACTGTGACTCTATTGATGGTGAGATATTAAGTAATGTGATGTTTGATTTTGATTTTTGCTGATACTTAATTGTTATGGGTCTAGTAGACTTAGATAATGATGTCCTTACAGCATCAGCACATGCCAGTACATTGTGTGTTAGGGTTGGATGCATAGTGCATGGTGTATTAGTACAATGCTCACAGCCTTTTTTTTGTGAGAGTGAGGCCTATGTAGCCCCTAAATATTTGCACCTCTCACAATCAGTGTTCTTTGTGTTCAGTAGGTGTTCCTTAACTCTGAGAATAAGGCAGTTACAATGCTGCTTTAAGATTCCTAAAGGTATGAGGGTGGCAAGAGAGGGGAAACAAATAAGTTCACCCTCCAGATTGTCTAGTGTGAAGTAAAATTTGATTACTTTACAGAGAGCTGCAGAGTGGGCTAAGTTTCAGAGTCATGTTGAGCTATATGTAGCTGCTGTGGGCTACGTTGCACAATGTTGTGCCAGTAGGGGCTTCTACGAGCTACTTTTAAGGTGTTAGGTCTGCATCCCTGCATGTTATGTTAGCATACACAGCTTACGGCATCTGTACATAGCAGGGGTCTAATTGATGATTGGATTTGGGTGAGTTGAGTTATATTAGGTACCGTTACAACTGAGAGTGTCTGCATCTATGGAATGCACATTGCACACCTGCTGGTAAAAGAGTAGTGATGCCCACTATAAATTAAACAGGGAAAATGAAAGAGACAATGAAAAACAGCTAAAGCTCAACCCAATAGTATTTACCTTCTAAGAACTGCAGCAGTCTCCCCCACTCTCACTAGGTTTAACCAAAATATGCTTTAGATAACTCACACACCTAACCAAAACTGGCTGTTTGTTATAAGTCTGAATGAGTTACAGAGTTCTTTTCCTCCTGGAATTCTGAACTCTGTAGTCTTCCTTCTTACATTAACTGACTACAGTCCTTGACCTCTTTTTGAATTATTTTGCATCCTTCATTATAGGATACTTGCTTTTCAATTTTTTACCGTGCTCTTCATTCTCTATCAAATAACAGAACTAGATATACTCTACTGGGTGTTAAGCAGTGTGAATTCTGGACAAGCATGATTGTGGACAGAGAATTAAACTGATTGAGATTTTCAAAAAATTACTTCCACAATTTGGAATGTTTTAAACTGAGAAACATAGATTTTACTTTACTCAAGAACATGCAAATCAATATTTTGTGTTGAAGCAGAGTTCCATTACTCCATAAATGATAAAGTCAGAAGAGAGGCAAGTCATGCAGCTGAATAAAATTCTAGTGTTTACAAAGCTTAGTAATTTGGGAATATACAATTATATAAAGAAATGAACTGATCATTAACAACATTCAAACACTTTAACTCAAGCTGAAATCTCTTAACTGCTATAATGGGCTATTTAAATTAAAATTTAATCATCACAAAAAGACATACATAATATTTTTATTCATTATGTTTTCCATTAAACTAAAATGTTGCTATAGTGAACAAGTTAAGGTCAATAAAAATAAGACATACACATTTCTGTCAATTTTCCTTTTCATTAAATTGTTAAAATCATACACTGTTTTCCAGTATCATATAAGATATAACATTTAACTAGATACTAAACAAGAGTAAACATTCTGCATGCTCTTTAAGATGCTACATTTACTTCCCTGAATAGATATGTTTACAATGAATATTGAAAGTATGAAAATGGATATATATATTTTTTATTTTAAGTTACCAAGATAATTATCTTGTCATTGACAGCATGTTAACTTTTCCTATTTATCATGTTAATGTTTAGAAAGACTTTATAGTCATTTTACAGAGTGGAAAAGTCAAGACTGTCCAGTATTACCAATTCTGTTTTATAGATAGCTATGTACTATGCAAATATAAAGGAAAATGTGCAAAATGTTTATATACAAAAAAGTGGAGTACATTGAATGGTATAATGCTGTAAATTTACAGCATAATAGTTTCAAGTTGAGAAGGGAACTCCACCATTCCTCTCAACCTCTTTGCATAAGAAATCTGGACAAAGCTATAAATAAAAGTGGGACAAAGGTCCAAAAATAGGGACAATTTTTAAATATTGCTCTTATAAATTTAGGAAGTTGATAGAATAACAGGTTTTGCATCAGCATGAATTTTCTGAAGGGTATGAAGTCTGAAACTCAAATGTCTGTCATTATTTTCTCACTTTAGTCTTTAATGGTTTGCAACTAATTTTCCAGAAAAACACAATTTGATGAAAACAGACCAAAACATGAGGCAAAAATCTGGAAATTCTGCGAAAATCTGTACACTTGTGAGGTAGGATTAGTCCACAACCTCTTTACAATTTTCTTTAGACTACTCACTGAGTGAAGAACTGTATGTGATATGGCTGAAAGAAATATCTGAAACAGAATAAAAATAACCTACAGGTAAATATTGCATAGTTTGGTAAAACAGAGACATTTTTTTCAGTCAGTTAAGTATTTTTTTTTTAAGTTTAATTACTTTTTTGCAAATGTTTTATCAAATTGCACAATAATCTTATAAGAGAAGTAAACTTATATCAGACAGCAATGTTGCTTCTGGTTATCAAATCACATTTAAGAGCAATGGATCATGGAAATAATTCATGAATGTCTAGCAAGTAAAGCAATGCTTATTCCCTGTAGTGTTCCAGTTACACTGGTCTAGATGGAAAGCAAGCACAGCAAGATGGCATTTAGATTGTAAGAAGTCATCTACCAAATCATGCTGCACTCAGCATATCAGCACATCTGCAACATCCTGCACCCCTGATACCATGGAACTTTATTACAACATTTAATTGTTGATAATTAAATTAAATTTAATAGTTTATAATTAAATCAAAAGCTGCTTCAACAAAGTATTAGTTTAAGGGTGTGCACACTTATGCAACCAGCTTATTGTACATTTTTTTATTTTTAATATTTTCCCCTAACAGATTTGGTTGTTTTTCAACTGAATTGTACAGGTTATAGGTCACATTAAAGGTGAGAAAAGTTTCAAAATTATTTATTGTGGTCTCATTTTTTTATATCACAAAAACCTGGCATTTTAACAGGGGTGTGTACACTTTTCATATCGTGTGTGTGTGTGTGTGTGTGTGTGTGTGTGTGTGTGTGTGTGTATATATATATATATATATATATATATATATATATATATATATATATATATATATATATATATAAATCTATAAATATAAATATGTGTATACTTCTAATGATTAACTCTCACATAACCAACTTCCAAATAACTAAGACAAAAATAATGAAACTTCAGAAACTCAAACAGAGAGTTTCACCAGGGTATATAAATACATGGCTGACTGTTAACAAAACTGATGCTGAGGTAAGTAAAACTCAATTATGTGAGGGGACTACACCCCCACACCCAGCCAACTAAATATACCAACTCTGGGATCACACTACAGTGAAAAACAGGGCATGTCAGCCAAGTGTTTACTTACCCTAGTAAACAGTTGCCATTTGGGTTTTCTGAAGTTTCATTATTTTTGTCTTGGTTATGGGAATGCCGGTTATGTGAGAGTCGATCATTAGAAACAGATCCATATATATAATACATCTTTATATATTTGTATATGTATAGATGTGTATATATGTATAGAGAAAGTATATATATATATATATATATATATATATATATATATATATATATATATATATATATATATATAAAGATAGATAGATATAAATATGTATATATATATATATATATATATATATATATATATATATATATATATGTACAATAAGCTCAAATGCTGCAGGATTACCCAAGGATGATAGTTGTCCCATGCAGAAGTGGTGTAGTAGAGCGGATCTAGAGTGAGCATTAATAGTTTGTGCACATTAAGTAGGTAGACTGCAGTACTTTCAACAGACATATACTTATGCATGTTGCAAGATGGGTCTGTAAGTAAACTTCAACTTAAGTGGTTATTTCAGCAGTTCATGAATGTTAAGACCACAAATACTACTGCTATTGAGCTGAGCATACCAGAATATCTGCTGATCTGCCCAAAACATGATTTGCTAGACCTCTTGCAGAGGATATTTATTATGTATGGCAAATGTTCCAGCACAGCCCTGTATGGACTGGACTCAGACTCCTGGATGGTTTTAAGTAGGATGTAGAATTTGTTTACCACCAATGTGAACTTTGTATGTCGAAAGTTGTCCCAAAATGTTCAAGTACCTATGTCATGCATATGCAAGGGTGAATAAAAATAACATAAAATTCAGCATGCAGAATAATTACAACTGATTTGTTTAAGCACTGTTACAAAGTGCAGTCTGCATGTTAAGCTAATGAATCAATTACAGTACCAGCAAAAAGATATATAAATGTGCCATAACTGAAATATGACCTGGGCATAAGACAGCTAAGTACAAACAAATAGTAAAAAAAACTGCATATTTTATTGCTCATCTCTTTATAGTCTTCTGTTCATGGTTCTTATGTAGCATTTCAAAAATAACCCACAAATGGGTACAGATACTGATAGATTTACCCATTGTAAACTACCTTGCTATATAATGCTAATTTTTCCCTTCCTATGACTGCTTCTACCCCTTGATCTCCATCACGCAGAAAGCCATGCACCACACATTTAGGCTGCTTTGCCCCCGCTCCCCATTTCATGCAGCTAATCTTCACATAGGCCCAGTGTCCACATCCTATGCCAGCTTTAAATACTCCTTCTAATCTCTCACAGACTTGCTCTCCAGGGTCGCACTACAGTGGAGAATAGGCCATATATAACTTTCAGTGAAATGTGTTTCAGTGAATTGTGTTTTCAGTGAATTGAGCTTTCAGTGATTTGTGCACAGTCATTTGACTTTCAGAGAAATGTGCTTTCAGCGAATAGTCCTAGACTCATATATGTATGTATACATATATATATATATATATATATATATATACACACACACACACACACACACACACACACACACACACACACACACACACACACACACACACACCTTTTTTCCATTTTTACATATGGGATTGGGGTGCCACTTCAAAACTGACAATCATCTAGAGCCAAGTTATATTCCAAAAACAACCACTGATATATATTACGTACTATAAAAATTGACAACATCAGTAAAAGAAAGACAATCCTCAGGATTCAATAAAATTCATGTAGGCTCTGTGTCGAGTTTGCATGGAATGTATCTGTGTACACAGCCACAGTTCCTCCCCGTCAGCATGCCATACATTTTAATTATGGCAGGCTGCTGAGGGAGATCACAGTCACATGGATATTGAATCTGTGCAAGCAGCAGTGTAGAGGCTGTCCTGCATTTGTGGTCTGCTCAGAAAATGTCTGGACAGGTGGTAAGCACAGAAGAGTATTTTCATTTTTTTTATTTGTATGTGTTGTTTGCGAAGTGCGGCTCTGTGCTTAGCAATGCCGAGCTGCACTTATACATATACACCTGACATCTGGTTTATATCTAAAAATAGAAATTGGGTATAATCAATTGTATTTTTGTTTCTTTCTTTTTTTTTTTTGTCTCTCCCTGTTTGTGCAGTGCAGCACGGTGCTTTGCAATGCCGAGCAGAGCTTATATATATATATTTATATATATATATATATATATATATATATATATATATATATATATATATATAAAGATATATATATATATATATATATATATATATATATATATATATATATATATTTATAGATATAGATATATATAAATATATATATATATATATATATATATATATATATATATATATATATACATATACATACACACACACACACACACACACACACACACACACACACACACACACACACACACACACACCTGATGTCTGCTAGTTATCTAAAAATAGAAATTAGATGTAATGAATTGTATTTTTTTTTGGTCTCTCACTGTTTACTTGGATCAGTGCAATGCTTAGCAATGCTGTCATCTAAAAATAGAAATCAGATATCATTAATTGTTGCAGTTGTGTTGTGCTTAGCAATGCACAAACCCATGCAGCATCGTCATGCAATGCTAACAGGTATCTTAGTACTATATGTGAAGATATACTACTTCCTCTTACTCTCCAAGTGGCTAGATAGGTTGAGTCATCACCTACAGTGTAGTAGGTCCCAGGCTCTAGTCCTGAGCAGTCATATGTTTTACATTTATTGCTGTGAAAATGTGTCAGGTAACTAAAACATCAGCTTAATTCAAAATTAAAAATGTGCTACATTAAGAAAAGTTGCTTGATGCTAAGCAGTGCTTAAACATGGTCAATGGTCTACATTGTTTATGCATTGATAAAGCTAAGCTTAAACATGGTTTGTGCACGTTTGCATGATGCTCAGCTTCGCTGAAATGGTTTGTGACAGTTTGAGTGAAGCTAAGCGAAGTGGAGCTTTTTGAAAGTTACACTATTTTGTGTAAGGGCAGGAATGCAGCCTATATAAAGGCCAATAGGCAGGAATTTCATATCATTCATGGAGTCTTCACTTGGCTGTTGATATGCCTGGTGGGGTTGGAGATGGAGCACATTTTCAGGAGCAGAGGTGGGGTGTGTAGGATTCCAAAGTGTTTGTTGGACTCCTGGTTAAGAACTATGAAACCTGGCTGCTGCAGGGCAATTACCAGGGCTCAGAGTGTAAGTCTGAGGCCTGGAATTGGTTGACTATTGAACTTACAAGTGCTACTGGTATTCCCCACACACTGGGTGAGCAGTGTCATCACCACTACGATGACCTGAAGTGTAGGAAGAGGGGAACCTTGGACACCTGGGGCCAAGAAGCTCTGGCTGGTAAAACACCACAGATCTGTAAGTATGTTTGTCAGTACTTTAGAAATATACAAGCTGAATCTGTGCAAAACTGGTATGCATAATGGTTTTCTTCTCCTTCAACAGCTGCAGAAGCGAGGGCTTGCAATGTCCAGTCCCATGCAGGGCGTCTGGCCAGGAAGAGGTGAAAGTGTGGTAAGTAGGGAAACATCAAAGTAATAACTTGATGCATAACATAATCTTATAATACATTAGTTACACAATTTGCAGTCTTAACAGTCAGGTATAACATACCTGGGACATGTAACATGTTTAGCAATGTATCACTGCCTACCTGAAATTGAAAAGCAAGTTAAATCAGATAAAAATGGAGTGCTGTGTAGAATAGCTTCCAAACATCAGTTAATGTTGTGGTCTACCAGTAATGAGTCACTCTTCTGGTCTGCTCATTGTCTGAAATATGCTATAGGCTGCACTCAATTAATGGACAGGGTATATAGGCTGTTTATTAGAAGTCTTATATAACTATGCATGGCCTACATGTCAGACTTGAACCAACATTAATCAATAAATTCTAAAGGGTGATGGTGCTTTAATATGTAATGTTTTCAAATAAAAAGTGTTCACTATTCCTGAATTCACTGCATGTGTATTCTGTTCTGACACCAGTCAACTGTTAAATATAAATAAATAAAGAATGCAACAAAAACTGTCTTAAATAAATGTAGTGCATTACCCAGAGTAAGGTTCAAGCCTGTGTTCTGCTCATTCTGTCTGAAATAATGCAGTATATGCCACCCAGGCGATGAACATGGTATATGGGTAAGGTTACTGAAGTTCTGCACTGCTAATCCATGTTTCTAAATGCCAGATTTAAAGAAACATTATCAATAAAGTTTAACACAGGATTGTGCTTAGATAAGTAATCTTTTCAAATAAGATTTCATTATTCCTGTATTCACTGCATGTGTGTTTCATTCAGACACCAGTCAACTGTTGCATATTAACTAAGTAATGCATCATCAAATTTTAGATATCCATCTATTGCTGTACTCAGAGTAAGTTTGAAGCCTCAGTTCAGATAATCTCCCCAAAATATGCTGTACATAACATCTAGTAAATGAACAGGGTATATGGTTATGTCAACATATGACCTACATAGCCATACATGTGTGCAACTGCCAGATTTCATGTGGCAATAATCATTAGAGTGTAAAAGGAGATGGTGCTTGGAAACTACTGTCTTCGACTAAAGTGCTCATTATTCATGTGTTCAATGCATTTGGTTTCCAATGTGATACCACACACAACTATGCATGTTTGTAAATGTAGGATTTCACATAAAATATTGCAATAAAAGCCTTAAAGGAGACAGTGTTTTGAGAATTCATTATATTGAAATAAAGTGCACATAATTTTTGCAGTCACTGCTTGTGGGTTCTAATCCCATGGCAGCAATGAGAAATAACCAGCTGTCTAGTGTACTTAGTGTACAAGAACATACCCCACAGCTGTCTTGTTTTTGAAGAATGTAATAACTAATGCCCCATATGACTGGTCCTTGATTAGAAGATACATGACATTACTTGGAATAAACTGGTGTTAGCTCTATTTTATTTTATATTGATTCTATGCTATTTTATGCTTATTTTATATGCATTTATATGTATATTTTACTGTGAGTGCTTTAATTTAATGATGGAGAGGTGCTTTGAGTATAGGATTGACAGTGATTTGTTCGTTTGAAATTTGACTATTTGCATGAGTATAAAAAGACAGGGGGGGCTGAGTCTGCTTGTTTATGGTCTGATGAAGCAAACAGAAGTTTGTGAAAGCACTTACTTGTTGTAGCTTACTTGCAATAAAGGGATTTTATCTGGAAATAAGACGTGTGGATTTATAACTTGACCTGGTTTGAGACTGTGAACATTCTGTGGATTTATAACTTGACTTGGCTTGAGACTGTGAACTTTCTGCCTTAACTGCTTCAATATTTGGCTGCATCCATTCTTTTTTTGTATAGAGTGGCAGTTGGGACCTTGAGGTTTGTTTTTTCATACTTTTCTTTATGTTATTTATTGTTCTGTTCCTCATTATATTATTTAATATGTCTTTTAATTAATCAGTATTATCTTCCATTATGTTAATATTAACATTTGTTTGGTTATTTCTTTTAACTTATGTTTATATTCAATTTATTACAGCAACACAAGGCAAACCAATTCCTGGTGATTCACCTACCTTGGCTACCCTGGTCGTGGCACCAGGGCCCAGCACATCTGGGCCACAGCTTTGTGGTGGCCCCTCTGCTGCCCCTGTACTACCTGTGGTATTGGGTAGCTCTGGTACCACAGTCTGGGGCTGGACCCCCTCTGGGACTGGAAGTGGAGAAGGTGATTTTTATCACCCATGAAGAACTGCTAGGTATGGTGTTTGGGTTGCTGCACTGAACTGCCAGCGCACACCTACACTGTATGGAGAGCATACTGCCCATCCTGGTGGAGTGGCCTCACCCCAGATGGCAGCATCCACCACTGCCACCACAGAAGCAGTGAAGGCACAGTGCTGACAGTCCATTGGGTGAAGACTTGAGTTGCACTGCTACTGTGTGTGATGCGCATAGGACTGGGATTCCACAAAAAGCTCCCCATCCAAGGTGTTCCCCAACCTCTTGTGTCACATACCAACCCTGTCTGCTGTCTTGTCTGTCTGCAAAGACTTCCTCACCTTCCCAACTTACCTTCCCACACATACCTATGTCCCTTCCCCACCATTCCACTCATACCATAAAAAAGAAAGGGCACCTGTGACAAAAAAAAAAAAATGTCTCATACATGGCTTTCCATTTCACAAACGTGTGCACTGGACACACTTAATTTGGTCCAACTTGCTGGACAACACACTTATGTTGTCATCACCTCGCTCTGAGGGTGACAGTCCAAATTCATCTAAAAAAATCTGTGAAAGTACACAGTTGTTGATGTTCCAAGAAATGGATAGCTATGGTTCTGTCCTACAGCTGTCCTACACATCCCTACATGCCTTTCACTATGCTTTTCCCTATGATTACATCCCATTTCACCACTGTCCTATCACCCCATTTTTTTTTTCTTTAAAGATTTTTTGCTGAATGCAGAGCAGCGTGACACATAGATTAGGTATGGTAAATGTGCTACAGTGACATATGCTTTTGAAACAATATTAATCATGCTCAAATAGTACACCTGTGTCCTATTTTGAATCCAGGACTATCACACCTGCAGAACAGTGGATCAGCCCACCAAACTGCGCATCTTCTAATTAACACAGGTGCTTTAATCAAAACATAGTAATGCTCAAGTTCCCATCATTAAGTGTGTTTAAGAGATGCTGCACATCGTGCCGCACCATGCAAATCAGCTAAGAGATCAATAGAAAAATAATACTGTAATTGTCACTCTAGCAGAGAAATACATCACTATGAAGCCACACACATAAGCTTAGACTTAAGTGAGTCATCTACTAGCAATTATATGTACAACATGTAAGACTATTCTTGCTAAACCTTTAATGGAAAATTGGATTTTAACTGGGACTCTAGTATACAAATAGAGCACTCCAAAGCCATACACATAATAATAGATGTAAGTGCAGTATTTAACAGCAGATAACTATGGAAGTATGACTACAGCATGTAAAAATACTCCTGCTCTACCAATGACTATGTACCTCAGTCTGTAAAATGCATTGCGAACATTAATTTTTGGTACACATGGTCCTGGGTTCAATTACAGCTGCATCTAGCAATGAAAATACATGTATGTGGACATCAACATTACAAATTGTGATATGTATGTCTGTCTGCTCACCTATTTATCCACCCAAAGCAGTACAATTGGAATGTCTGCATGTAAATTATAGAGGTCAAAGGCCTATAGATAGGACCACTCTTAACTAGTCCTAGTACAACACTAGAAAGTGCAGAGAATGTCAGGTCATGCATTAGCCTGAATTCCCAGGGGATGTTGAAGTGTCTACTGAAATTGTGGCCCTGTAATATCAAACTGTGGCCCACGATGATCTGCTGGTGATATCACAGACAACCACAGCTGCACAAGTAACATACGTATATGGAGGCTGTGCTAGATGCAAGGGTTGTCAGCACATACTTAACAGGGGACGAGCATGACATAACACATGAATTGAGAGTTAACCAACTGTGTGACATCATGGTTAATGCACCCCCTACCTTTTTCTAGGACACACCAAGCATTTTGCCTTGTATTGTGTTACTGATACCATTGGCTGACATACTTACCTGAAACAGATAGCTTAATTCCCAGTGGGATGGGTACCCTCAATCTGGCTCTGCCTATACAACAAGGCTGCCACAGGTCCCACACTTACTTTTAAAGCTTGTTGCCCTGCAAAGTGTTCACCCTCTCTGCCTATGTCTATTGTCTGCAGCATCAACTTCAGTTTCACCCTGTAGCACACACATTTGTATGCACAAAGCTGCTGCAGACATTCTCTCTGCCATGATGTTGTATATGTACCCCAGTAATTTCCAACCCAACATATGAGAAAGGGGCTATAATCTACCTGCCTTATATCTTGTTCAGTTATTGTATGGGATTGGCTGATTATACTGCAAATCAGCTGTGTTGGTTGCAATTATCATTTCAGAAGCACAGGTTGGTTCAGAGGCAATCACTTGTAATGAAAACCATGTAAAAAAGGCAAACAGCTAGCTAGGGGAACCACTGTATATGAGAGTCACTTTGCAGGATAAACTTGTTGGCACAACATTTATATATTTGCACTTTTCAGCATAGGAGTACTGTACTCCATCAGGTATGCAACCATTTTATTTCCAACATGATGCATATGCTTCAACATACTTAGGGGGAATGGTCATTCGATCATTAAGCCTTTCTTAGAAATGTACTGGTGACATGTCATTGATCTCCAGATATTTTACACCTACAGAGGAACTAGAGTACAGTACGGATAGAATGCTTTTTCGTTACTTAGGTACACTGGTCTCCTGGAAATGTACCTTGATAGCAGTTGTAATACTACACTGCTATTTATTTGGCACTGTTGTTTTTATATATTATAAGGGAGGTTTACACATAGGAGACTCACTTTAATGGACTCCTGTGTTAGTGTATCTGTCATGGTACAAACAGGAATATTGGTAATTTCCTAGTTGCATCCACACCCTTACTATGTTTGCATAGTGTTGAAGATGAGATATGTAATCAAGCAGTTAATACTGGTAGCCATCCATTATTGCTGTATCTCTACATACTGTATTCCCACATATGTAATCCTGATATGTGTTACCACTTTGTTGTCTTTCAGGAAATATGTATCCACAATGCCAAGGCCCTTTTACAGATGCTGAAAATGACATCATCCTGGAGGCCTTGTGTTAGCACCATCAACTCCTGCTTTCCAGGTGGAGGCCAAACAGGGAAGAGCGGGCAGCATTGTGGACTGACCTGGTCCAAGATGTGAATGCTATCAATCACCAGAGCAGGGCATATAAGCAGGTGTGACATTGTGCCACCAATATGATCAACATCGCATGCAGAAGAGCAGCAGATGTAGCTAGGATCATGGTGTCACTGGTGAAGGGCTTGCGGTGAAACAACCACTGTCAGCCGATGAGGAATTACTGGTAAACTTAGGAACATAGGACAGTTCCCAGGCATCCATCACACAGTATGTCATAGATGTGGGTGCCACCATTTCCACACAAGAGGGGAATCCAGGTATGCTTGGTTGGATCAGCATTAGAATACTGAAGCATTAAGTGTATCTGTGGGTACATAGTTTTACTTGGGTGTCAGTTTTTTTGAGGGAGAGATGAGGTTAGCTGCAGTTTGAATCTCATGCTCAGATTGTGACCAAAGTACCAATTAACATAGTAGGTACTGTAAATGTGAGATATTTAGACGTATTAGCTTGTTATAGTGCAACATGTGGTGCTGTTTACATTACCTTTCCCTCACATTTTCACAGGACCATCAGTAATCGGATGAGGCTGTTCTCCTCCTCCTCCTGGTTAAAGATATAAATTTAGTGCAATGTATTTGCTAAAGTGTCATCCCAAGTCTGCTGGCTGGATTGATGTACTGTCTGCATGATTGCCAACTGCACAGATATTTTCCAACTGAACACAGTTTATATTCATACCTCTGCCTTGTAGGTGTGACCACACTGATAGATTTAACAATACTGTGTCAAGTGTGCAGAGTTTTGTCAAATGTCAACAATGTACATCATTGTTGCTCATAAGATTCTTGATTAAAGAGCACTTATTTACAAGTAACTAAAGATGTTTGTTAGAAAATAATGTCCTCATGTCCTGTATACAACATAACATATATTGCAATGTAGTACTGCAAAGCATAGTAGTACAGGTATTAATTTACTGCTTTTCCCTTTTTATCACAGGTGACCAAGGGGATTGGTCTCTGTTCCCTTTACAACCTGATGTCAATGTCTCTTCAGACTCTGATGATGATGGTGGCCATAGTGAGGCACAGGTGGGAGTTCCAGTGGTTGAATCTGTCACAGAGGTTTATATCCCTCCTCTGCTCTCATTATCACCTTACACAGTCAGTATGCCTATCCATACCCAGTCCTTTGAGGCCACAGATATTGGACAGTCAGTGGGTGGGGACAATGAACAGGAAAGTGTGGCTACAATGGCTGCAATTAGTGTAGATACTGGCCATAGCCAAAGAGATGGTGAAGTCACACAGGTGGATTGATAGTGGTGGTTCTAGGAGTCTTGCCATCCTTCCACCACCTGTTGCAGGTGTCTCGTTACATGTCACTCAGCATATGTTTAGGGCCACCATGGAGGTACAGGCACATTCAGAAAGGAACTCCAGAAGAATGCCCATTGTTATGAATGTAACACAGTCTGACATTCATGACCCCGTGACTGCCTCCACCACATTGCTGATACCCTGGATCTGTTGAGTGACAGAGTGAAAAGATGGCCTGAGAAAGATCACACAATATCTGTCTTGAAGCACACATTTTCTTTGATGGAACATCTGCTTGAAGTTGAGTGTTGGACTCATGGGCATAGGTCAGCAACTACATCTGCTGAGATTTCACATTGCCATGCACAGTCATGCTCCCATAGTGGCAGTAGATCCAGCATTCCAGAGGGGAGTGTGCTGTCCACACCAAGATGTGGTAGGCAATGGGCTCATGGTCCTGGGTGTTCCTGTATAGGACACAGTCCCAGCAGACAGCAGTCTTCCTCAGGTAGTAGCCCCGATCTTGCCCTTGGGCATGGAGGTGCCTGTGCAACTCCTGGCAGTACCAATTCCTGTGTCCAGGGGTGGAGGCGATGAACTGTCAGATCTAGCATGCATGGTTTAAAGCTGTCCAACATACAGACAAGGGCTAGAACTCATCTCGACTGTGTTCACACAGGCACTCACACACCAGTGTCACAATCAGTTCACCTAGAGACACACACAGCACATTTCCATGGTCCATCTTGCCTGCTTCCCTTCCTGACTCTCTCACACACACACACACACACACACACACACACACACACACACACACACACACACACACACACACACTTGCCAACCTATTGGGTCAGCCTAGGCCTCCTGCACCCCCCACTCAACAACCTGTGCATGTGATGATACATGTGCCACATCCCTTTCATTCTTGTCGTTGATGCAGGGAATGAACCTATGTGTCTGATGTACAGGGTGACTATCTAAATTACTATGAATTTGTTTCATCCACTGTTGCCTTTGACATGCCACTTGTACTGGTCACTGACAGATCTTGTATGCTGCCATTTGTAATGACTACACTGAATTATTTTGTGCACATTACGTTGGATGATGTTGGAATGGCTGTATACTTACACAATGAAAGGTGTCTCATGGAAATGTTTATGTTTCAGTTTCAGGACTGTGTAGGACACACCTATGGGTACACAGCTACGATAAATCCATAAATGTCAGAGCACAGGATGGAATATCAGCACAGAAGAAAAATGTCTTCATAAAGGTAAAGCAATATAGGTGCATGGCTCCATAGGTTCATCTGTGCATAACAGGCTAACAAGAGCAATGGCTTCTTTCAGCCTAGTCATGCATCCCTAATCTCTGGCAAGATCTGATACCCTTGATAAATATAAGCATGGTGTTGGGAGCTGACACATCTACAAGCTGTGGCATAGGAGATGAAGCATCTATAATTTCCCTGTCTCCATTACAGCCTTTTGTTGTAAACCAGTTATGATTGTCTTGTTCTGTATCCCATTGTGTGACTTGCACATGATGTGCATTGCAAAAGAAGTGTGCCTCACATGGATTGTGAGCCTGTTATTTATAGGGTGTAGTGTCTGTGTTACATACCTGCCTCTCCAGCATGTTCTACTTATACCACAGTCAAGGTGTAGCTGTGTAGAACAGATAATTCTCATGCTAGTCCTTTCTTGGATATGCAGCAGGTACACAGTGTGATCTGACACCTCCCTTTATGACAGCCATACACCTCCTCTTCATAGCATGTAGATGACACACTACACGGTTATGGCCTTGACATGGTCTGCATATGACATGTTATGTACACTGTGCATTGGTTTACTGTGGAACCTCTGTGGCTGTTACAGTTGTCTGATATGCTTTTGTACTTACATACCAAAGGTGGCATTGCACTCATTGATAGGTCTGATGAGTGCCAAATACAGTGTAACAATGGTTCTGGGATTTACATGCCATACATTTCTCTATTGGTTGTTCAGCATTGAATGAATCCCCACATCTTACCGACCAGTGAAAGTGAAAGGCTAGATCACTCTCTGTGTCCATAAGTCCCTGACTAGTGGGTCAGCTGTTGGAGGTGTGTGTACAATACAATATTTTGCAGGGGTGAATGACTTCCAAAAGTATAGTATTGTGCATTCCTTGGCATTTAGTATCTGTCAATGGCTGTGACAACAACTAAATTTGTGTGTCAGCCCATCCTGGATAACTGTTGGTTCTGTTTGGGATTGAATGACAGCTCCTAATTTGCAATCATCTGCAAATGTATTAGTCTGAGGACACTGACAGTGGACGTGACTGAAGAGAAGGGAATGGCTAGGAGGGGTAGTCCCAGGAATGATTTGTGAGGGAATTCCACTGGTGACTGGCCTCACTGTTGTGATGGACGATCCAATACTATCTTCCCGGATAATGACTGTCAGACACTTGGCTATCCACTGGCTGACATACTAGTTTGTAAATAAATGCTACAGCTTTTCATCAATGCCTGATGGCCTAATACTGTGAAATGCCTTCTCAGGCCATGGTAGGTGGACTGGGTCATTTTACCCTCATCCACTGCATAGTTTAACAATAAGTGATGTCCACTGGTTAGGGTAGGCATCATCTGCTCTCGACCAAAACAAACTGGGTTTGGGGCAGTGTTTGCAGGTGTACTACATTGTTACTGATCATTTCCATGATAAGTGTTTTCATGGCTTTAAATATAAGAAGACTACTGAGACATCTGGGGACAGTGCTTTTCACTGCATGCTAGTTGTCCTGTGTGCAACTACGTACTGCAGTTATCTCCATCATGGTTTCCAAGAAAATAGTAATCTAAGGTGTCTGTGTCTGTACAGAGCACAGACAAACAATGGAGGCGAAAGTAATACATACACCCTGTGAAGGACTACTCAAGCAGTATGTACTGAAATGACACGATCACTTTGTGAAGAATGCTGACAAGAGGGGAGTCGCCAGAATTGGTGGCACCTGGCTACTACTACTGATGGTCTCACCACAACCACTATCTCCTGGGATATCATGCACCTATACTTTTTCTCTCACCAGAAGCAAAATGTTAGTACCAAGCTCAAGATGAGAAGGAGTCCGCAGCCTGTTTGTTCATTCACATAGTTGACCCACATCATGCAAGGCTCTGTAGGCCTGACATACCCTTTTCCAGGTAGATGCCTTGATTAGCAACCAGAGCAATCATTTGAGTTTTTCATACTTTATGCCTTGTATTCAAGGTTGTTAGGATTTCACTAGGATACTGACTAGATGGTGATTCAGAGCACAGCTGCAGCATCATGATGTAATATTCACTGTCCGGTGACATAGACATCCAAGGTTGCTGGAACAAGCACCACACTGACAGTGATCCCTGTTAGGTGACAATTTCACTGCAATTCATGCAGCCTGACCTTCAACAGCTTCATGGTGCACATCTGCGTGACATGGATCTGAGGCCTACTGCAGAGGAATGGCCACCTTTGACCAAAGTATGTGTATCTCACACATATCCTAGGTATGTCATACTGCACATTTATGTAAGTGGAACACATGTCTGTCTTCCCACAGCATGTCACACAACATCCATTTTGCTGTCTGGTTGCTTGACAGGCAGCATGGACTAGCAAGGCCAAAGTAATGACTGCAAAGTTGAACAAGTTATTTGTGCATGCACTGACATCCACATCTTTACTGCAAGGAGTGCCTACAGACAGTGTGTTTGAGGCTGTCAACCCTAAGGGTGTAGCAGCGTGACCCTAACTTTGCTGGAGTTGTACATTGTCACATTTGTAGGTATGTTATTGCACCCATGCCTAATAACAGGACTATGGCTAATCCAAGGGCCACATGTCTGGCAAAGCATTGTACTCACTCAGCCATGTTATGGCACACTGTCAGGTGCTGTGTTACCTTAGAAGAACTGCATAGAGGTGATAGCTTGTTACATTTCAGTATCTGTCAGGCCACTTTTTAATGATGGCCTGCTGTGACATACACAAAAGCAAGACTCTATTGCTAATGAACTTATCAATGACTGCTGTTGAGATGTGGAAAGTGTCCCCACTCTTGTACCCTTATTCCGCACAAACACAATGTGTGAGGGATGTGACTATATTACAAACCTTGATTCCATGCTGTCATACACAGTATTTAGTATGTATGACAATGAACAGTTTGCCAACATGTGCACTTCATGATATACTCTACCCACACACACACATCACACACACCTGCATGCGTGGTGCTCCTTACCAGTCACATACTCAAACAGACACTTCAGAAATCCATCTGCAAACTCACTACACATAATCATACCTCTGCAGAACACAGTACACATAATAGTGCATGCACAAACACCTGAGGCAAAACACAAACTCAAACCTATTATTCATAAGTGATGACATCATGAGACACATCAATGTCCCTCTCACCATTCTACATATATGAAAGGTCACAGTTAGCTGTCTGTGATGTGCCAGAATATGCCATACCACACATACACGCAGGTCTGGCAACATCAGGTAATGTTATGATGACCTCATAGTTCTTGTTTGTGTGTACAACTTGAGACATACCTCAATGGACTGTATACAGACATGTGACTGAGCTTACAGACTCTGTGTCTCTGGTGGGTATGCTCAAAGCCTTCAGCTGCATTTCACCTTCACCTAAGAAGATGGCTCAATGTACACAGAAAATTACTGAAGTCAATAATTGGTTTATCATGTGGTGTCATTGTAAGGGGATCTAGTACATGTCAGCCTGGGATGACTTGTTCAACAGACCTTGAAGCTTTGCCAGAGATGGTGTTCATCTGTCACCCCTGAGAGTTTGTGTACTGGCCAAGGGTGGTGACATCCCCATGGTGGTGTCTCAAGGGAAACTTTTCCACTGAGGAAATGCTATCTTCAAGCAACATCATGGTTATAGGTAGGTTTATAGGTAGGTACTAGGCTTTTGGCCCTAGGGCCTATAAAAGCCTAGTCAAAACGGTACCCTGGCTTTCGCCACCCAAGAAAAATATTTTCCTGTGCCCCTGTTGAGCAGAGCCACAGAGGTGATCCCCGGGGTGAATTTCCTATTTTCCATCCAATCATCAACATTTTTCTTGAAGAGTGCTAATGAGAAGATTTGTTTGATATAGATAGTTTGTTCCAGAGTATGGGAAGTCTCTGGGACAGGAATCTATCCCTCCAGCATGTTCTGTTT
The DNA here is from genome assembly GCF_019279795.1 of Protopterus annectens. Taxonomy (NCBI): domain Eukaryota; kingdom Metazoa; phylum Chordata; order Ceratodontiformes; family Protopteridae; genus Protopterus; species Protopterus annectens. The sequence continues at coordinate 1,645,247,418 of NC_056737.1, read as the reverse complement.
ATTGTGGTGACAAGGTTTAGGTCCCTAGAGCATGTAGCTCAGAGGGATTGGGATTTCCTTAAGGGAGCATGTCCAACAGCTCTGGGTTTGCATAGCTTTGTATGTTAGGCAGATTTTGCCTCTGAGTAGGCAATATGCAATGGCGTAAAGCGGAAGTTTTTGAGATAGTCTGCGTAGGACATCTGTTTGAGGCCAGTAATCCTCTTTGTGAGGTATTTCTGCAGCCTTTCCAGTTGTTGTAGATGTCTTGTGAGGTAAAAACCAAAAGGGGCGTTGTACTCTCTAATGAGTCTAATGAGTGACAAGTAGAGGGGAACGATGACCTCTTTTTTCCTGGATGAGAAACCTTTTGTGATGAGGTGTGCCATGTAGAAGGATTTCCTGACTACTGTGGCAATGTGATCATCAAAGGAGAGACTACTGCCTACCTGTGTCGCAAGGTCTCTTATCACACTTTCAGTGTTAAGTGGACTACCACCTATATGGTAGCTCATGGGTACAGAGTTTTTTACCAAAGAGGATGACAATGCACTTTTTGGCATTGAACTTGAGGCCATGGTTTTGACACATGGCATCTGTCTCATTGGGGCCCTTTTGTAGAATGCCAATATTGTTAGGAGTTTCAATTATGGCTCCTAGTTTGCAGTCATCTGTGAACTTCATTAGCCAAAGACCTTTTGTGTTAGCCTGTATTTCAGAAAAGTGGATACCAAACAGGAGAGGACCCAGGACTGAACCCTGTGGTATTCCACTTGTCACTGGTCTGAAGTCATATTTGGAGTCTGCTACTTTCACAGTGTGGATTCTGTCAGTGAGCCAATTGGCAACCCATCTTGTGACATACGGATTTATACCTAGTTTAGTGAGTTTATCTATAATTCCAGAGTGGGGGATGTTGTCGAAAACCTTGGTGAGCTCTAGATAAGCTGTGTGAACCACCTTATCCTCTTCTTTGGCTTTGGTGACTGCTTCAAAGAAGTCTATCAGGTTTGGGAAACATGATCTGCCTTTTACAAACCCGAACTGGGTGGCGTCCAGACTTTAAAGATTACCAATGTCTTTGTTTATAAATTCCATGATGATACATTTCATGGCCTTGCAGACCAGGCTCATTAGGCTAATGGGGCAGTAGTTCCCAGGGTCCGTGGTGGCTCCCCCTTTGTGGAGTGGGATAACTGTCACTGTGTGCCATTCAGTGGGCACAAAGCCTAAGGTGAGGCTATGATTGAACATGGTGCTTAGGTGGAGTGCCTGTTAATTCAGTAGTTCATGTAGAATGCAGCCTGGGATATTGTCAGGTCCCATGGATGCTGTGTTCTTGGCTTTGGAGAGTGTGGTTATTACCTGTGCAGCTGTGATTACATGAACTTTGCATTCTTTCGATATAGAGATGGGCCATTTTGGGAGTGAGAGGGGGGGTAAAGTTAGCACTGAACCTATCTGCCAGGATGTTGTCAATATCAGTTGGTTCTGTATATTTAGTGCCATTGTGCTGTAACTCAGAGCAGATCTGAGTGTTGTCATTGAGATTCTTGACATAGCTATAGAATGCTTTGTGTTTGTCTTTAGAATCAGTGGTGATTTTGTTTTCATAACTAGCTTTGGAGGATTTTATGAGGGATCTTAGCTTCTTACTGAGGCTGACCAGGGAGTTTCTCCAATCATGGGATTTTACTCTTTTTTGCAACAGTTTCTTTCTTCTGTTGTAGAGTTTGTTTATGGCAAGGGACCACCAGATTGGCTTCCTTTATTTGGAGGATAGCATCTTAGTTCTGTTAGGGATAGCACGATTCATGCACTCGTCTAAGTGCTTATAAAGTGCATTTGTATAGGATTCATCAGTCATACCTCTATTGTCTGTCTGCATGGGTGTCGTGAAGTTTGCCACTTCTGTCTTAAGAAGTGTGAAGTTGGCTTTGGAGAATTTTTTTTACGGAGGTTTCCCTAATGTGGGGTGGGGTCAGGATGTGGATGTCTAGGGTGATTTGCTTATGGTCAGATCTGACCAACAAGAAATTGACCTCTGGAGTGGAATATCAATCACCCATGTTGGTAATGACCAGGTCTAGGATATTGCTGCCCCTGGTGGGGGTGTGGATAAGTTGATCCAAGGTGTTGGAATTTATGAATTTCAGAAAACATTGAGCAAAAGAGTTGGCACATGAGTAGTTTTCCCAGTTAATGGTGGGGTTGTTGAAATCACCCATTATTAGGGTATTGGGTTGTACCCTAATATTTTCCAGTGTATCAAGAAATGAGGAGTGGGAAACCTGTGGCATGGTGGGGGAATCTGTAGCAAGTTGCAATTTGGATTGCCATCTTGCCCAGAGTTAGTTGCACTTGGATGAATTTTGCTGAGCAACTAGCCTGGAGGTGTGGATATCCTTAACTAATATGGCCACGCCTCCGCCTTTGGTGTTTCGGTCCAGGTTAAGTGGCCGAAAGGTGTGGTATGAATTATAGTCTAGAAATGCAGGGGTGTTCTCTGGAGCCTTGAACCAGGTCTCTGTCACTGCACAGATGTTGATGTTCTCCATTTTAAGGAGTGCCTTGAGTGAATGTATTTTGAAGTTTAGACTTCTAGCATTGAGTAGCATTACCCACAGATTTTGCTTGCTTGTACCTGTTACATTGGGGAATTTGTCATTTGAACCTTTCCTAAAAAAGGCACTATAGGTGTGGTAAGAGCCTTAGCCAGTATCCGGGATCCCAAGGTCGACAAGTGCAGGCCATCTCTGGCAAAGCATCGCAGTCTGTCAATCATGCCATCCCAGGCAGACAGATACTGGATCCCCTTAGAATGACACCAGAAGCTTAGCCAATTGTTGAAGTCAATCATTTTGTCCTTGTACTGTGGTATCATTCTGGGTGAAGGCAGGATGCTACTCAGGGCTAGGGTCATACCTGCCTGGGCTACATGATCGGAGAGCTCCTCCATGTCTCTTTTCATGTAGTCCAGAGAGGTACATTTCAGGTCATTCACACCAGCATGGGCAATGACAGAGTCATATTTGTACTTGTTGTGGAGTGAACTGAGTGCATGCATTATGTGGCAGATCCTGGCACCTGACCGGCAGCTGACAGTAACTTTCTCTTTGTTTAGCCTGGTGAGTGGAACATCTGTGTGCCTAACTATAGAGTCACATACAACTAGAGTCTTGGGTACATTGTTATGAATTGTGGGCTGTGGTTGAGTGGCACACTGAGTTTGTGGGCTATGTGTCATTTGGATTGTGTTGTGTTCAGAGGTTGCTTGCATTTCTGCTTTGGAGGTCTCTGTTGCTTGAGCAGATTTTTATTGAGAGCCTTCGTGAATGTAGTTGTGTGTTTTGTGTTTCTATGTGTCTGTTTTGGTGGTGTAGGTTTTGAGGGATTATGTGATGAGTGTGGTGTAGTGCAAGTGTTTACCTTCTTCTCTTGACTGTCTAGTCCAGTCTTGGGTGAAGAGAGCTTTGCTTCCAGTTTGACTATGTAAGTACATCTCTCACAGGTTGTAGTGTTGGGTGGTAGGAGGAGAGGGTTGTCTGTGTACATGAGGCAATTGCTGCATTGCCCTAAGATGCCCAGATTCATCAGGTAGACAGGAGAAAACACTGGGAGATGTCCCTTAGACATGTCTGGATAGGTGCTTATTTATTAATTACTAAAAACTGTTTTCCTCTAGACAATTGAGGATAGTTGAGTGCTGTAGTAATTTATAGCTTATTTTGTACTTACAACAAGCTCTGAACAAGTACTGTACTCAAAGAAGCAGATCTGAGTGCTAAAATTAAAAAAAAAAACTGGCTAGTTCTAAGGGAAATTTTGAAGAGCAGACTTTATGGCACTGGGAATAGTTTAACCCTAGCTAAGCGGTGACACATAAAGTGTATTTTTTTAATAGCAAATGAGCAAACTGATTTAAACAAATAACCAATTTTCCAATAAAAAGCTAAAACCTGAGCCCCATTCCAGCAGTCTTTGATCAGACAAGTTCAAACTGCACACTCCTGCCACTAGGGTGCAGGGGAACCTTTTCTGATGCTGCTACATGCTAGGAATGCCAACACTCAACTCCACTCACTGGAAGGTGTCCCACCTTGGAAGATGAAGACATCATCACCGTCACACACACCTGGTTCAAGGCTATGGACAGCATCACATCCATGCCAGGCTACATGTCCTTCCACATGTTCAGGTTTCAAACTGAAAGTGTGCCAGGTAATGCAGGTGGTGTATCCATATTCATTAAAGATAGATACACAACCATACTGGTTAAACAGTCTGATTCCCTGGAAACATTGCAGGTGTTATTCACTGCTGGCAGGGCAACTAATCAAGTCATTGCCAGCTGCAGGAGCAACTCCATGAGTTAGAACACATGTTATCATTATTTGAATCTACTAGCGTCTATCAAGATGCATCACAACACCATGGTGTGAGGTGACTTTCACTAGCCAGCAAATGTGTTGTTTACTTGTGCTCAAAATCACTTGCCCAAAGGTTAGTCCACATCCTTAACTACAATGCCCTGAACCAGTAGAATCACATCCCCACAAGGGGAGCTGAGATATTGCATCAGGTGCTTAGCAATATGGGTGATCATTGTAGCACCTCCTCTATGAGGTCCTCCCTGGTGACATCTGACCACAAATTGGTCTCCCAAAAAAGTAAGAAGCACACCTGAACCCCCCCCCCCCTTTGCAGCAAACACAGTAATAAACTTCAACAAAGCAAATTATAACCTCCTATGGAATGGAATAAACAGCTCAACTGCAACTCCCCCCTCAGATGGGACAGACAATTATGCCAAACTCTACACCAATGCTTTATGCAAGCACCTGTACAACTGCATAGACTTAGCTGTACCTGACAGGGGGAAAATAAACTCCTCATGATACAGCAACCTGGGAGCAGTCATACAGTCTCCCAGTTATTTTACTCTCCCACAAGAGCATCTTCATGAATAAATGCTTGTTGACATACTCATGGCCATAAACACTGTGCAAATGCATATGTAGTATCATTTCCATTGGTAACACCAATGTTCCTGGTAAGTAGCACATCAGTAGCAGCACCTGATGTATATACCCAGGGGTGATAGACCTGGGCACACAGGCCTGGTCACGCAGGTTTGCACCTACTTTACCATAGATCACCATGTCTTTCAGTGGTAAGAAGGGAAGTATATCATGTTGCATCATTACTGAAGGCACTGTCACCCAATAATGATGTAATTATCACCTCTATGTACTCTTCCCTAAGCATGCCAAAATTTGAATGCAGTGGCCATTTTCCAATGCACACAACACAAAGGTTCCTCACAGGAGAACTTCAAGTCCCCTGTCCAATGGGGATCATCTGAAATAACTGTCATTGTAGCTTGTGTCATACAGACTACTCAGAAGTGATCTCTGCCTTCGATACATGGGAATGCCTGACTCTGCTGTATTAGAAATGCTGCATATCTATAGGTGCAATGGTACATGGACTACTCACTGTAAGGAGATTAACCTGGTATATGACATTACTAATACATGCTGGTGGGGGAGATATGTCTACTAGACTTTAACAAACCTTTGAAACAGATTCCCATCTAATGGAAAACAGTGCACCTTATTAGCCCTCTTCAGATGCTATCTGTATGCTTGCCTGGATGACCATCATTTCACTACAGGGCTTCTGACTGTGTCCCTTGTCAACAGGGGCAATATGTGCTGATCATGTAAATAATGGTAAGAACGACTAGAATTTTCTGGGACCTAGGGCCATTAGGCCACTAAAGTCCAACGATCACATGATCCCATATGCTGATGTAAAATATGCTAACATTTGCCCCCAGAAACCTGGCTACAGTGAGAAGAGAAGCACTATCAATTAATGTTTATAGAACACTGCACAGCACGACAATGCAAGCTGGTGGCAATTAGATAAGAACCCCTACTTATCTACTGGTACACACTAGAGATCACAGTACTTAAGGCACGCTCCACAACTCAAGTCTGTTATGAATATCTTTTTAGGTATTGCTATGCTAGATGACATCAGCATGCCTTGTTTTGGTCAGGAATTTGGAGGACCACATCACCAGCTATAACCAAAATACTGCAAAACCCTACCTCTTTCAAAGTCAGTGTGGTAATCATATTTATTTTGTAGGGAAATACACACACAAAGTGGGCTGAAGTGAGATTAGAACCCCTACCTATCTAGTCTTAGGTATTACAAATCAGTACTTATCACACACACCATGGCTGAAGTCTGGCATTGAAAGGGCAGTTGGTAGTCTTAAGGTACATATCATCAGCAGGCCTTGTGGAAGACAGGAGTTTGGAGGCTGCAATCACCTGCAAGGGCCAAAAAGTGCTGAACCATTGCAGTTTGGTAGCCAATGTGGAATTCCCATTTGTTTTGGCAAAGATGCACACATGGAAAGTGGACTGTAGTGAAATTAGAACCTCTACCTATTCAGTCTTACACACTACAGATCATAGTACTTATCGCACACACCAAAGCTGTTGTCTGTTTTATGCATAACTGCAGGTAACTATTTATGGAGTACATAAACTAGGCTTGTGTTGAACAGTGTATGCGTTCTGCAGAGTGACATTGATTCTTACTGTTCTCTGCATCTAGTAGTCTAGCAGTCAGATAACTGCTTTTTATCCCAGCTATGTGGCTACAGTAGCCATTTTGAAAACATGTGGCTGTCTGCATTTGGATGGTCAAGCCTGTGGGCAAAAACAATGTGCCCTGTCAATGTGTGCATACCTGTTCACCTGTTGATGTATGCATGGTGACATCCAGCATGCACAGAGGGATGTAGATAAGTGCATTACCTACTGTTGAGCTCTTACTTTTGGTCCTTTGAGCAACATTATATATGTGTCATAGTGCAACTTTAATCACCATTATCAGGGTATGTAGGACAACACAGACATACACACACATATAAATATATAAATATATATATATATATGTATGTCTATAACAGTGATGCATATATAAATGGAGGTGTGTGTGTGTGGGGGGGGGTTGTGCATATGTGTGTGCACATGCACATGTGTGTGTATGTTATGTAGAGATATGGAAAGAGACAGAGATGTATGTGTTTATATATATATATATATATATATATATATATATATATATATATATATGTGTGTGTGTGTGTGAATATATATATATATATATATACACACACACACACACACACACACACACACACGTATACAGGTAGGTATATATCTATAGGGAGAGAGAGATAGTGACAGACAGATATGTATACACATATGTATGTATCTGTAGACATATCTATAGATAAAAAGTCATTTTGAGTGGACAGCAATAGAATTGTGCTCTGCTTAAGTAAGTTTATGAACATGCCCAGTGGGATTTTCACTAGTTATAAACTGACTCGAGCCCACACCTACCTGTACTCCAGTCCGTGATTTGTGTGTTACAAAATGACATCTGTCCCTGTTTCTGCACTGCTGCACATCACTGAAATTGGCTACAACTGTCTAAAGTTGTCTGATGTAATTAATATGTAACAAAGGTTAGTTATATTATTTCACACACAGACTGACAGTCTGTAAAACACAAAGTAATAATACCTCACATCCAAAATAAGTAGATTTTTCTAGATTAGAACCATGAACACCATCACAAAAGCTAATTGCCCTAGTCTTTTGAGCCACACAAGTTGCATGACAGACCAGAATCATTCATCACACAATGAGCTGGATAAATATGCACATTGTTATTCCTATGTTAAGCAAGATGTACAATGTATGATCAATTTCTATGTTACTGTCCTGAGACTGCCTGGATTGCTGATATACCGCATTTGCACTTGTTTGCCACCTTTCCTGTAACTAGTTTAGTCCAGATACAGATTCTTAATTTTAGCACTTGAATTTGCTTATTCGTGATCAGCACTTGTTCAGAACTTGTTGTAAGCACTAAATAACCTACTAATTACTACAGCACTCACCCTTCCTCTTTACCTAGAGGAAAACAGTTTTGGTACTTACTTTCCTCACTTGCTTAAAGAAAAACAGCTCTTGTTCTCACTTTTCTCACTTATCTAGAGGAAAATAGTTTTTTATTCAGGCATGTCCAAGGGTCAGCTCCCAGTGTTCTCTCCTGTCTATCTGATGAATCTGGGCATCTTGGGGCAATGTATAAATTTCCTCATGTACACAGACAACCCTCTCCTCCTACCACCCAACACTACAACCTGTGAGAGATGCACTTATCTAGCCAACTGGAGGTAAAGCTTTCTCCAACCAAGACTGCACTTGGCAATCAAGAGGAGAAGGTAAACCCTTGCACCATACCACACTCATCACAGAGTCTCACTAAATTTACACCACCAAAATCCACACATAGAAATGGCTCTCGATAATAATCTGCTCAAGTAACAGAGACCTCCAAAGCAGAAATGCAAGCAACCTCCACCCCTCAACACAACCCAAATGACACATAACCCACAGACTCAGTGTGCCACTCAACAACAGCTAATAAGGCAAAACAATGTACCCAAAACACTAGTATTAGGTGACTCTATAGTTAGGTACACTGATGTCCCACTCACCAGGCTAAACAAGGAGAAGGTTACTGTCAGCTGCCTGTCGGGTGCCAGGATCTGCCACATAACCCACGCACTCATGTCACTCCACAACAAGTACAAATATGACTCTGTCATTGGCCATATTGATGTGAATGACCTGAGACTTACCTCCCTGGACTACATGAAAAGAGACATAGAAGAGCTCTCCAATCTTGTAGCTGAGGTAGTTATGACACTAGCCCTGAGTAGCATTCTGCCATCACCCAGAATGATACCGCAGTACAAGGACAAAATGATTGACTTCAACAATTGGCCAAGCTTCTGGTGTAATTTTAAAGGGATCCAGTATCTGTCTGTCTGGGATGGCATGGGTGACAGACCATGATGCTTTGCCAGAGATGGCCTGCACCTGTCACGCCTGGGATTCTGGATACTGGTGAAGGTTCTTGCTGCCCCTATAGTGCCTTTTTTAGGCAAGGTTCAAATGACGAATTCACCACCATAACAGGAACAAGCAAGCAAAAACTGAAGGTGATGCTACTCAGTGCTAGAAGTCTAAATCTCAAAATGCACTCACTCGAGGCACTCCTTAAAATGGAGAACATCGATATCTGTGCAGTGACTGAGACCTAGTTCAAGGCTCCAGAGAGCACTCCTGCACTACCAGGCTATAACTCATACCACACTTTTCGGCCATGTAACCTGGGCCGGAACACCAAAGGCAGAAATGTGTCCATATTCATTAAGAATATCCACATCTCCAGGCTACTTGCTCAGCATAAAGCAGCCAAGGTTATCCAAATGCAACTAACTCTGGGCAAAACTGCAATCCAAATTGTAGCTTGCTACAGATCTCCAGCCATTCTGCAGGATTCCCACTCCTCTTTTCTTGATGTACTGGAAAATATTTGGGTTCAACCAAACACACTAATAATGGGCGATTTCAACTACCCTACCATTAACTGGGAAAACTACTCATGTACCAACTCCTTCACTCAGCGCTTTCTGGAATTCATAAACTCCAATGTGCGGGATCAACTTATCCACACCCCCACCAGGGGCAACAATATCCTTGATCTAGTCATTACCAACATGAGTGGCTGATGTTCCACACCTGAAGTCAACGCCTCATTGATCCGATCCGACCATAAGCTAATTACCTTAGATATCCACATCCTTCCCCCAACCACGATTAAGGAAACCACGGTAAAAAATTTCTCCAAAGCCAACTTCATGCTTCTTAAGACAGAAGTGGTGAACTTCATGACACCCATGCAGATGGACAATACAGTTACGACTACTGAATCCTACACAATTGCACTTTATAAGCACTTACATGAGTGCATGGATCATGCTATCCCAAACAGAACCAAGATGCTATCCTCCAAAAAAAAGGGAGCCAATCTGGTGGTCCCCTGCCATAAACAAACTGTACAACAGAAGGAAGAAACTGTTGCAAAAGAGAGTAAAATCCCATGAGTGGAGGAGCTCCCTGGTCAGCCTCAGTAGGAAGCTGCGATCCCTGATAAAATCCTCCAAAGCTAGTTATGAAAACAAAATCACCACTGATTCTAAAGACAAACACAAAGCATTCTATAGCTATGTCAAGAATCTCAGTGGCAACACTCATATCTGCTCTGAGTTACAGCAGAATGGCACTAAATACACAGGCCCAAATGATATTGACAACATCCTGTCAGATAGATTCAGTGCTAACTTTACCCCCCTTTCACCCCCTAAAGAGCCCATCTCTATACCAGAAAAATGCAAAGTTCCTGTAATCACGGCTGCACAGGTAAAAACCACACTCTCCAAACCCAAGAACACAGCATCCATGGGACCAGACAACATCCCAGGCTGCATTCTGCATGAACTACAGAATAAACTGGCACCCCACCTAAGTACCATGTTCAATCATAGCCTCACCTCAGGCTTTGTGCCCGCTGAATAGCGCACAGGGACGGTTATCCCACTCCACAAGGGAGGAGCCACCATGGACCCCGAGAACTACCGCCCCATTAGCCTGACGAGCCTGGTCTGCAAGGCCATGGAACGTATCATCATGGAACTTATAAACAAAGACATTGGTAATCTCCAATCTCTGGACCCCACCCAGTCCGAGTTTGTAAAAGGCAGATCATGTCTCCTAAACCTGATAGACTTCTTTGAAGCAGTCACCAAAGCTGTAGATGAGGGTAAGGTGGTTCACACAGCCTATCTAGATCTTGCCAAGGCTTTTGACACCATCCCCTACTCTGGAATTATAGATAACCTCACTAAACTAGGTATAAATCCCTGTGTTACAAGATGGGTAGCCAACTGGCTCACTGACAGAACCCACACTGTGAAAGTAGCAGACTCCAAATCTGACTTCAGAACAGTGACAAGTGGAGTACCACAGGGTTCAGTCCTTGGTTGTCTCCTGTTTGGTATCTACTTCTCTGAAGTACAGGCTAACACAGAAGGTCTTTGGTTAACAAAGTTTGCAGATGACTACAAACTAGGAGCCATAATCGAAACTCTTAACGATGTGTACTTCATACAAAAGGGCCTCACTGAGACAGATGCCTGGTGTTAAAGCAATGGCCTCAAGCTCAAATTCAGAAAAGTGCATTGTCATCCACTTTGGTAAAAAACTCTGTACCCGTGAACTACAACATAGGCGGTAGTATACTTAACTCCGAAAGTGTGATAAGAGACCTTGGGACACAGGTGGACAGTAGTCTCTCCTTTGATAATCACATCACCACAGTAGTCAGGAAATCCTTCCATGTGGCAAACCTAATCACAAAAGGTTTCTCATCCAGAAAAAAAGAGGTCACTGTTCCCCTCTACTCATCACTCATTAGACCCATTATAGAGCAAAGTGCCCCTTTTGGTATGTGCCTCACAAGACATCTACAACTACTGGAAAGGTTGCAGAAATACCTCACAAAGAGGATTACCAGCCTCAAAGAGAAGTCCTACACAGACCATCTAAAAAAACTCCAGCTTTACTCCGTCGCATATCGCCTACTCAGAGGTGATCTCTGCCTAACATACAAAGCTATGTCAAACCTAGAGCTGTTTGACATGCTCCACTTAAAGAAGTCCCAATCCCTCTGAGCTACATGCTCTAGGGACCTAAACCTTGTCACCACAATAAACAGAACATGGCGGAGGGATAGATTCTTGCCCCAGAGACTTCCCATACTCTGGAATAAACTACCTATCTATATCAAACAAAGTTCCTCATTAGTACTCTTCAAGAAAAATCTTGATGATTGGATGGGAAATAGGAAATTCACCCCGGGGATCACTTCTGTGGCTGTGCTCGACAGTGGCACAGGAAAATAATTTTCTTGGGTGGCAAAAGCCAGGGCATTTTGGCTGGGCTTGTATAGGCCCTAGGGCTGCTAGCCTAGTACCTACCTATGAATCTATGAACCTATGAGTTTCTGTTACAGCAGTTACAAGGGAACACTGCTGTGTTGGGGTTGATGGAGCACCACCACATGTTCTGCTGGGATACACAATAGTCTGTCATGTCACCCCACTGTCTAACTTCTCCCTTGACTGATGTAGCAGTAAACTGTTGCAGTAGGACCTCATGAATATTCCATGCGTGAGGCCTAGTGAATAGTAATGGAAACATCATAGTGGAATGGGTATCTCTAGTCCCATGAGAATGCTATTTCTGTCCAACCGCCCACTTCATTTACTTGCATAATGTAACAGATAAATACATACAATGCCATATCATAATAATCCTTATGAGTACTGTGTAGGTTATGGAATTACCTTGAAAATGCAGCAGGTGACACAACTGTAATCCCGGCTGACTCTGTCACGTGCAAACAGTACATAGCCAATACATGGGTAGTTGCAGGATGTGTGGGTTGTCTGCCATCATTTTTAATTTCTGTATGTGAGTAGGAGTAAGGTGTCAGTCCCTAGGTTGTCAATGAATGTGCTATGCATTGCATCTTAGACAAAGCCAGGGCATACTGAGCACACCTACGCTGCCTACAGGGACATCAGTAGGGGGTTCCTCCTCCAAGTCCTCCTCTGACTGTGACTGTGGTGACCTAGGCACTGGTGGGGGGTGCTGTGTATCCCTTACCTTTGCTGATCCTGCTGCAGCTGTTCTGCAGGATAATATTGTGTAGCATAGGAAATACTGTAAATATATGTGCCCATGTGGCTGGAAAATACTGCAGGACTCCACTAGATATATCTAGGCACTGGAACTGAGACTTCAGAAGCCCAAACCCATGCTCTATGATGCTCCTAGTTTGTCCATGTGCCTCATTATGGCATTCTTCTGTGGGAGTGTGTGCATTTCTTATGGGTGTCATCATCCACAGTTATAGGGCATAGCCAGCATCCCCCAGTAAATGGCAATGTGGGAAGTCCCCTAGCAAACATTTGGTACAGCTGTGATGTGTGCCAGATATGGGCATTGTGATAACTGTCAGGGCTGCCAGCACACAAATTCAGGATAATCCCCTTGGCATTGCACATGACTTGTCAGTTAATGGAGTGGTACCTTGTGTGGTTAACATAGATTCTACTCTGCTCACAGGTGGTCCCTTGATGTGTACATGAGTGCAATCTATGGCACCCAGTACTTCAGGGTAGTGTGCTACATCATAGAACTGTTGCATTTTGCTGGCCCTCGCCTCAAGGCAAAGGAGAATAGAGATGTGCTCACCGGCATGTGGTAGCATAGCATAGCATCCAGGAAGTGGTGGAGTATCCTGGATGCAGATGCCTGTGACACCCCCATCATGCCCCCAGTTGGTCTTTGAAAATTACCTCTAGCTAGTATCCTAAGGCTACAAATACTTTAGTTTCCACTAGGATGGGTTGCCTTCTTTTGGCTCTGGCTTTAAGTTGAGGGTGGCAAAGTCAGTCAGTTCTTGTATTATGTCCCTGTCCAGCTTGTAGCTCTCTACAATCTCCTGCTCATGTAGCTTCTGGAACATTACCCTAGGCCTGAATACTCTTCTCTTTCTCAGCCTAGGCCTATTGTCAGCAGCAGCACTGACATCAGCATCTAGCACACAAAGATGTAGCAGATCTGCAGCAGCCCCTAGCATTATCTCTGTTAAAATTCTCAAGTCTGTACTCCAATGGTCCAAAGTACTGGGGGGAAATCAGACTGTAGGGTGTATGCATACTTTATACATTCTTTATTTTCTATTCAGTCTCCTACAGACTCCTCAGAGGTGACCTCTGTCTGGCATACAAAGTGATCTCAGAATCTGCCCTGATGGGACTGCTGCACACCCGCAAGTCAAGCCTCACTTGAGTAACCCACACACATGACTTCAACCTGGTCTGTGACATCAATAGGATTTGTTGGCGGGATAGATTTCTGTCCAAGAGACTCCCCATTTTGTGGGATAGAGTCACCGTCCACATAAAGCAGAGTACATCATTAACCCTTTTTAAGCACAACCTGGATAACTGGATGGGAAACAGAAGATACACCCCTGGGTTTCCACCTGTGTCCCTGCTGGACAGTGCCATAGGGTGCTGAGTTTCTGCAATATGAGCTAAATTCTTGGCTAGGCTTGTAAGGACCTCAGGGCCAATAGCCTAGTAACTTCCTATGATCCTATGATACAGGTCTGTTGTAGGTCCAGCATGTGTGATTTGCTAATTATTATGCATTTCACCTGCTTAGAATTTCATTAACATAATTTCATGGCACTATGCGCAGCATTGCTCAGCATGGCTTATTGAGGGTAATAAATATTCATTGGATATATCTGCTTTCCATCACTGTCATATGGGTAGTGTGCTGCACGAACACGTTGAGCTATGCAGTGCCCCATGCAGCATAGTTTAGAAAAAAGTCAGAATCACTAAATGAATATATCCGGTTTTAATTACTTGCTGCCTATGTCATCACAGTGACCTGGGTGGCCTTTCCGTGTGAACACGCTCAGCTACTGAACACACAGCACAAACATGTGCAGCAGGTATTAAAAAATCCAAAAAGTGACTGGACACACCCCCATCCTGGTATCAACATCCAGTGGAAATATCAGCATGGTGTGGGAGCTTACATGAAGTGGATTTGTGGACAAGCTTACTCATTTTTGCTATTCAAGACATCCAGCTCATTTGCATACATATCCATGCTGACAACCTGGAAACGACATGGTTCACAGCAGTATGAAATGGGCAACAGCACCAATGTACCATTGTAGGGACCCGATGCAAGGACCTGTAATACATTTCTGACATATATGGTAAAATGCAATTTTTTTGCCTCTTTTTTCTGCTAAGCATGTTTACGCACTGTGGCACAGAGAGCAAACGCGCCAAGATTATTAAAGAAAAAATATTATTAATTTAACAAATTCTCTTCCTCTTTATGATATCCACAATATTAGTTTTGCACATATCTATATGTGATATATCATTTTCAGGGGAGATACGTCCATATTTCTGGTGTTTTACACCACAAATAAACAGTCTATCCAAATACTCTGCATTAGTGTAAGGTACATACAATTTAAAATATTTAGTCATATTCAATTTGTTTTTTCCAAATCCAAAGGTGGCTAACCTGATGCGCAGAAAGTGAAACTTGGAAACACTTCCTTAATTCTTTAAAACTAAAGGATTTGATAACATGGGTGTCTTTAAGCCACATGCATCTTTACTTATACGTATTAACTTCATTGTAGCTCAAATATAATCAAGGTGAAACACCAAATTTTGTGCTGTAGTCAGCAAAGTAAAAGTAAACCATAACTTACATCAGTTGAAATAAAAATCAATAAAATATGTAAGTAAACTGAGTAATCAACAAAATGTTTAGATACTTGCAAACATACAAAATATTTATAATTGATACACGTTGACACTAGGAGCCATAGTCAAGTCCCCAAATGATGTGGACATCCTACAGAAGGGCCTCGCTGAGACAGATGCCTGGTGTCAGAGCCATGGCCTCAAGCTCAGTGCCAAAAAGTGCATTGTCATTCCCTTTGGTAAAAACTCTGTACTCATGAACTACCACATAGGCAGCAATCTACTTAACACCGAATGTGTGATAAGAGACCTTGGGACCCAGGTGGACAGTAGTCTCTCCTTTGATAGTCACATCGCCACAGTAGTCAGGAAGTCCTTCTACATGGCACACCTCATCATAAACGGATTGTCATCCAGGCAAAAGGAGGTAATTGTTCCCCTCTACTCGACACTCATTAGACCCATTATAGAGTACAACGCCCCTTTTGGAATGTACCACACAAGACATCTGCAGCAGCTGGAAAGGACACAGAAGTACCTCACAAAGAGGATTACTGGCCTCAAACAAATGCCCTACACTGACCGTCTCAAAAAACTCGAGCTTTACTGCATAGCATATCTCCTACTCTGAGGTGATCTCTGCCTAAAATATATATCTATGTCAAACCCAGAGCTGTTGGACATGCTATACCTAAAGAAATCCCAATCCATCCGAGCTACACGCTCTAGGGACCTAAACCTTCCCACTACAATAATCAGGACATGCTGGAGGGATAGATTCCTGTCCCAGAGACTTCCCATACTCTGGAACAGGCTACCCATCTATGTCAAGCAAATTTCTTCATTAGCACTCTTCAAGAAAAATCTTGATGAGTGGATGGGAAATAGAAAATACACCCAGGGATCACTTCTCTGTCTCTGTTGGCTAGGCTTACGTAGGCCCTTGGGCCAATAGCCTAGTACCTACCTATGAACCTATTAACCTATGAACCTATGTTCATTGTAGGGCATTCTGGGAGTTACACAGATTTATGAAAAGATTTGAAGCATTTAAGATTCATGGTTCTTATGTTTATTAAGCAACTGTAATTTTATTGTTACAGTTGGTCAGTATTAAAACTGATCAGCATAACAGCTTCACACTACAGTTATGGGAAAGTAAATGGTAACCTGAAATAAAACTTTGTCAGTTTTTTATTACTGCTATGCTCAAGTGAAATTAAATCAATATTGTCTGTACACCTTGGCAAAGAAATAAATATAGATGATTTTTCTTAATAACGTCTTTGGCAGAGTGTGTTTGTCCATGTGCATCTGCATCTGTGTGCGCATATGTGTGTGTGTATCTGTGTCTATGTGGGTGTACACATGATGTGTGTGTGTGTGTGTGTGTGTGTGTGTGTGTGTGTGTGTGTGTGTGTGTGTGTGTGTGTGTGTGTGTGTGTGTGTGTGTGTGTGTGTGTGTGTGTGTGTGTGTGTGTGTGTGTGTGTGTGTGTGTGTGTGTGTGTGTGTGTATGTGTGTGTATGCATTACTGCATAATAGACCAGCTGGTAAAAAAGATACATATTAATGGCTCAGTAATTTGTTTCTATAAGGTTTATCTTTATTAATGCAACCAGAAAATTTGCATATGTACATTAATAAAATAATTTACCATTATTAAAATAGGGGTATCATGTGCATACAATGCATGTATCTCTCAAGATGTGCCTAGTAAAATGGCCTAATAGATATCAGTGAGCAATATTATATGGTAAGGCATGTAGCTACACATTCTGGGGAGTACAACTCACTACTGTAGTGACATTCATCTAGGGCATGCAACAATTAATGAATTGTTTTAGCACTCTTGGCTTTGTATCTAAGAACAACTCATGCAGGCCATAACACTTTTCTGAAGCATAGCACTTTTTGGGAGAACATGCATTGTGAGTAAGCATGATTCATGTGGGTCACTGATCAGGGATGGATAGCAACATTGCATATCTTCCACTGTATGTATGTGTGAAGTGAGTACCACAGCATTTGCAATTCTGTGTCCACTTTGTGAATGCCACAGATATTCTGACTGACAGATCATGTACTATTGGCCAGTCATATCTGCTGTAGCCTGAGAAGAGCAATCGAAAAGGACAGAAGTAGATATCATCCACATTTTCAAAAATGTGGAAAGTGTAATATGACTCAGTATGATGGAGAAGTTTCTACAGATGTATCTGTTCTGCAGACTGAACTTTAAAATGACATTCAGCTTCTGGAATGAGTGAGCAGTACAGCCTGAGAGATATGCACTGGGAGTTCATCACATAACAACATTGTTGGTTGGTATAGACACTTCCATCTTATAAGTCTGGAAGAGCTAAATGATCTCCATGACAACATATGGAAGAAAGTGCACATACATGAGATTAATAAGCAATTCATGGATCAAATCCAACAGATGGAAATCCTTAATGGAGCATGAGGATGTTGCAGTGTGGTAGTGAAAGTCAGCTACAGAGATAGTTGCTATGTGGGTGTGCCATTGTCCTCTTCAGGAAGGGCTCTGTTTTGTAGTTTTGGTCATTAAGTATATATATTTGGCCTTAGATCATTACATGCTGTTTATTTGAGCCATGTTGTTCATGCATACTTGACAGTGTTGAGTGTCACTGCAGCAGTGTTTGTCCATGGCACTGAATGCAATGTAGCATAAACAATGGATACTGTTCAGTCAATGGTGTCTGTGGGAACACAGTCATCTATGTATAAAATATGAGATATTTTGTGTACTATAGTATGCATGCTTAAGCCATGTTTCTGTTTGCCTGACAAATCGGTATAGTATTTGGAGTGCCAGGATAGCAGGTAACCTATGGGCTATATTAAACACACTTCCCTCTGTTTCTGTTTACTATGCTGCTTCTGGGGCATCTCACACATCCAAATACACACTTGCTCTGTCACATATGTCTGCCAGTTGTCTGTATATCCCCAGACATCTCATATTATATGTGTGAGCAGTATACATCTGGCGTAATGAGTGAGCATCTGTTGTAATTCTGAGACTGTCAGAGGTACATTGATCTTAGAGACTGTATATATATATATATATATATATATATATATATATATATATATATATATATATATATCTAGGTCTATATTACAAAGTCGAACTCACAGGAGTTCGAACGTTGCAATATCGAACTGTAAAGATCGAAATCCAATTATGACGAAAACACAGAAGAGTGATTTTCTTTCCCCAGGGAAAAATATCCCAGTTACATGACAAAAAAAAAATACACTTTAAACTTAAACTGAAGTGGGGGGCTGTGCCTCCCACACCCCCCTACTTAAATGGATCTAGGACTATTGAACAAAAGTCCAACAGTCCGAATCCACAATCATTGAACACACTTTAACGAAAGCGCTTTCCCTGAAAAAGCACTTTTGTTAAAGTGTGTTAAAAAAATAAACAAATGAACAATACATCTACATTTATGCAGGGGGCAAGCCCCCCCTGCACCCCCCACACCCCCCTATTTTAATATTCTCACTCTGAGATCGCACTACAGAGAGGAAAAGGGAACATTCCCTTATCCGCACCATAGTATGATCTCTGAAACAGGCATACATACGCGAAAGTGCTTCTTCAGTGAAAAGCACTTTTGCGTAACTATGCCCGGCCGATAGTGATTCAGTGATGTTGTCGTTCGGGGATCAGTACAGATCCCACTTATATATACCAACTCTGAGATCGCACCATAGTGGAGGAAATAGCAAAGCCCTGAAAATGGCCCACCAATATTTTTCCCTGGGAAAAAGATCGGTGTGCCGTGGCTTCGCTATTTTCGTATTTCGAAAGTTTGGGTTCGATATTACAACGTTCCAACTCCTGTGAGTTTGACGTTGTAATAAAGACCCTATATATACATATATATATATATATATATATATATATATATATATATATATATATATATATATATATATATATATATATATATATATATATATATTTAGCATGGATATAGGTGCAAAGCTTCTCCCCAAACCAGGGGTCACAATGAGGCATGACCCTTGCAAAAATGTAAGACTGGTATAGAGAGTTTTATGTCATTCTTGTGGCAAAAATCTAATTATTTTTTACACCTTTGGGGATTGCAGGGCTAGAACTCACAGTTCTGATAGTTAGCTATAATGACCACTATTCTGACTCTAAGTGAGTGTGAAATGCATTCATTTTAAATAAGGTTTCTGCAGTAGAAATGTTCCTTTCTGTAAACTATAATAATCCCCGAGTTGATTATATTAAGTAAGGAGGTGCACATAACAAATCCCACAAAGTGGGACGTGTTGCAAGACTTGGTCAGATATAAATAAGGAATTAAAATTCCTATTGCTCAGATAAAAGGGGAAAAAAGGTGGAGGTGTTGCCATTATATTCAAAGATTCCCTCATACTATAACCAGTAAATCTAAACATAACAACTTTTAACAATATTAAGATACTATCAGCCAAATGACAAGTCAACCCTAACAAGAATATAATTATAATAGGCATGTACATCCTACCAGGCAATAATGTTCCCACAATTGAACACATCCTACAAGATATTTCACATTACATTACCAATGAAACTATCACTATGGGTGATTTTAGTATTGACTGGATGACATGTAACTCAGACATAGACAAAAAAAAAAGCTAACAGACAGTATCGTAGACTGGATCCTGACAAACAAATTCTCCCACTATCAAATCATAAGGTCTTTACCTAACAGCCTTAGTGACCACATACCTACCAATTTACTTAGGCAACACACTAACCCTACTAAACATATAATTTTATTGCCAAATCCGTAACAAGAAAAAAATCAACCCCCAAGACCTGATAAAAATGCAACTGGTCTCTTAAGAGTTTACCCATAGGCACTGCTGTAGAATACTTTAATAATACTTTCCTTAACATTGTTAACAGATTGGTACCTACCAGAACAATCCGAGTACAGGCAAACTATGTCCCATGGCTGACTAGCAAAACAAGAACCCTCCTTAAGCTAAGAGACAAAGCCTGGGCCGTATGGCAAACCAACAAAACTCAATTTAATTACTTAGCATATCAACAAAACAGGAATAAGGCCAGAAACCAAATCAAACTAGGTAAGGAACATCACTATACCAACATACAAATTAAATATCAGAGAAACACACAACAATTCTGGACCACTGTCAAAAATATCCTACATCATCCAAGTCAAACTACAACCACCTCCGCTAACATAACAACCAGCTCAGGGCCCATTGCAGAACAGTTAATAAATATTTTACAGAAAGTATTTTATCACTAAGAAAACACAACCAACAATACTCAAAACCATCACCTAGGGCTACCAACAATAAAACTGATACTTTCAAATTCTAACCCATCCCCACTAAAACCACAGAAACACTACTAAGAAAACTTAAATCTACCACAATAACAGCCAATAATTTATCATTTGAATATCTAAAAATTGCAGCTGAAGCCATTTCCTACCCTGTGTCAATACTAAGTAATTGATCTATTGCTGAACAATATGGCCCATTATTCTGGAAAATCTGATACATAATATCCCTACATAAAGACGGAAAATCAACCATACCTACAAACTTTAGACCCATCCCAATTCTATCCCCACTATCTAAACTCTTAGAAAGGTGTATTCATTCTCAGCTTCTCCATTATCTCACTAGCATTAACTTACTGACCAAATCCCAACATGGCTTTAGACCCTACCATAGTACCACTACAACACTCCTCAGCTTTACCAACACCATAAACCAATTCAGAAACAAAGGGAAAATAGTTTCATATGTCTTTCTTGATATGTCTAAAGCCTTTGATGCAGTTTCTCACCACAGACTCCTGACAGTTCTCACAAATATCAGCTCTACCGCTCTCTCCTGGTTACAAAGTTATCTAGCAGGCCATCAGCATGTAGTGAAGTGGTTACAAAATCTCTACCCCTTCCTCCCTTTCTCACTAGGAGTCCCACAGGGTTGCATTTTCAGTTCACTTCTTCTCAGTTTTTTTTTTTATCAACGACCTTAATACTGCCAACCTGCTAGGTTCCATAATACAATATGCAGACTATTCCACTCTTAATGTGCAGTGCCTAACACACAACAGCTCAAAGATATAACTCAAAAATTATTCAGTCAAATTTAACCATGACTATCTAACTCTCAACTCACACTTAACCCAAACAAAACCAAACTGTTGCTTTTTTATACTACCTAACCTTCAGATCCCCTCACCCACCTTTTATATCACTGCTTCCAATAATACAAAATAACCCTTGACACTTCCACAAAACTACTTGGAGTTAAAATTGATAATAAACAGAGATTTGGCTTACACATATCACAAACAATTAAGAAAATGCACAAAAATGGGAATCCTTTATAGGTTCATAGGTTGATAGGTGTGTACTAGGCTAATGGGCCTGGAGCCTTTACAAACCTAGCCTGTAGGATTACCCTGTCATCGTGCCACCTGAGCTTAGTTCCCAGTGCCTCTGTCAAGTAGAGCCACTGGAGTGATCCCCGGCATGAATTTTCTATTTCGCATCTACTCATCAAGGTTTCTCTTGAAGAGGGCCAGTGAGGTGCTCTGTTTGACATGTTTGGGAAGTCTATTCCATAGCAATTGCAGTCTCTGGGATATGAACCTCTCCCTCCAGCATATTCTGTTGATTGTGGTAATGAGGCTGAGGTCACTGGAACGTGTGGTAGGGAGGGATTGGGATTTCTTTAGATGTAGCATTTCTAACAGAGATGGATCAGACATGGCTTTGTATGTCAAGCAGAGATCACCTCTAAGTAGGAGATATGAGACAGAGAAACAAAAAATTCCTAGCAGATAGTTCTAGAACAGCTATTGCCAGAACCTACCTACTGTCTATTCTCCTCTATGCCTCACCCATTCTTAGTAACCTTAAAATAACAGATGTAGACGAATTAGAAACATGCTACAACAAAATAGCAAAATTTGCCACAGACTCTTCACAGAGGACACACCACTGTCTCACTCTACAACTCATCTGGCTAGAACTACCACAACTACTAATTTTTAGCCAGTTAACTATGGCCCACAAACTACTGTATCAACCTGAGAAAACTCCAGCTCTCCTAAATGTGCTAAAACCATACTCTACCATACATAAACTTCACTCAGCGAACAAATCACTACAAGTCATTAAATCCAAAAATATTGCAGGGGACTGTCTATATTCCTGCCATGTTGCTAAAAACCTGGAATCTTCTATCTCAGTCTATTAGAACCACATCTAACTCAACCCAATTAAAAAAAAAAACTATTCAAAGAACATTTATCTGACTCATGGCTCTGCTCATGTACTAGCCCAGGCTAACAATGAACTAACATAAGTATTTCTGTCTCTCTCATAACACTGCTGTATCTCATTAACTTGTTACTATGTCACACGTACACTTTATTTTATTATTTCCTTTCTTTTTACCTATCCACTGTCATACCAACCTTAATAAAAACATCTTCTCTGACTCATCTTCACCACCACCATCTTTTCATTTTTACCCTATTTTCTCATCCCAACCTTCCTCACTCGACCTTTCTTTCCTCATTAATATAATTGAACAGAATGTGTTATAAAGTACACTATTTACTCTAGCCAACTATACCTTATTTTTTCTACTGTATATGTACCTTTTACTGCAAGATCACTGTCAATTCTTTACCAGTGTATAAAAAATAATAATTATGTTAATGTTGTTTTTATTTTACTGCTACTCTTACTATGTGGAGCTTTCCTCCCCGGGCATCCCCTGGAAATGGGGTTCTCCCAGTTGGACTTTCCCGGTAAACAAATGTAAAATAAAATAAAATAAATTCCTTGTTGAAACCATATGATAGTCCACAAACTCTAAAACATTGCAGGACAATGTTATAGATAGCAAAGAAAATGACCTGGGGATAAAAAGGGTAGACAGTAGCTGAGACTGTAAAAAATTTGCACTTAGACGCAATCTATGTGAAATTGTTGGTGCATTCCCTTGGAGGAAGTCAGACTGTGAAATGTGTGAATATTCATGGCATGAAGTATGGAAATTCCATGATGGTAGGATAGCTGATGAGATATTCACAAGAAATGCTGCCATTCAGGTACAAATGCCTGTAATACAAGTTGCATGATTCATCCTATGATTCTGAGCACAGCTATATATGGTTACCCTCCCATCAAAAGTGAAATTATGAACCTTCTGAGATATACTGTGCTGTAGCAACACCAGCTAAATGCTAAGGACACTGTCATATATTTAGTGGATATGATGTTACATTTTTATGGTTATGTATTGTATATGTGTCCCTTCAAATGGGTTTCTACATGAATTTATTAAAGAGCTGTATTGCAGTTAGATAGAGCTTTTGAGAAGTAAATGAATACACTGAAAGCAAACACCTATTGCTGACAATACCAAAACCAAGAGATGCTGAAAGAATGAAGTTCTAAGCTGATTTTGAAAAATACATCTAAGCTGGAAAAGGAATACAACTTGTCCTGAATTTAATCTTTCTATTAGCAGAGACATAACAATGGAAAGTAAAAAAAACTGTGACACTTCAAAAATAATGGATTTTGTTTCATAGTAACAGACAGAGAGCACAAGACAAGGTCCAGGTGAAATAATAGGTCCCATGGAAGTTGTTTTCCAAGGCAAAGAACACAGCTTCCATGGGACATGATAGTATTCCAAGCCATATTCTGCACCATCTCCAGCAAGAACAGGCTTCACCACTGAGCACCCTATTCAACCATAGCCTAAGTACAGGCTTCATTCCAGCAGAGTGGAGAACTGCCATTGTCATCCCCTTTCACAAAGGTGGTGCCTCTACTGACCCTGGAAACTATCTCTCCATTAGCTTGACAAGTCTGAGCTGCAAAGCTATGGAGCATATTATTATGGATCTCATAAACAAGAACATAGGAAAACTCCAAGCACTTGACCCCACCCAATTCAGATTTGTCAAGAGCAGATATTGCCGATTGAACCTGGTTGGTGTCTTTGACACGGTCACCAAGGCTCTGGATGAGAGATAGTCAGTGCATACAGCTTACCTTGACTTGGTCAAGGTCTTTGACACAACACCTCACTTGGGCATCATTGAAAAGCTAATACAACTTGGCATAAATCCCTATCACATCAGGTGGGTGGCCAGTTGGCTAGCCAACAGGACACTTAAATTCAAAATAGGCACCTCCACCTTCAATAGCAGACCTGTTATACACACACACACACACACACACACACACACACACACACACATATATATATATATATATGTATATATATATATATATATATATATATATATATATACACACATGCATATATCTTTCTGGGTGTGTGGGTGTATGTTCGTGGATTTTCCACAAACTTCAGAACTTGCAGACTAACTGTTTCTACAGCACACAGATAGTTACTGGAAGAAAGTGTTAAAATATATATGCTGCACTAAATAGTTAGCAAGATGAGATTCTATACATAATGATGAAAGTTTAATATGTTTCTAATGTTAAGTGTCTGCCTGTTCTTTCCAATTAAGAACTTCATTCCTGAGTTATAGAATAATTCATGAAGGAGTGAAGCAGAATTCATGACCTATGAGCTTGAATCAAGATGAGTTCTCATTTTCAAGACATTTAAGAGTTTAAAATCATAAAACTGATAGGGAAAACTATTTTTGAGTTCCAAGCACAGCTCTCCGTATTCCATTTCCAAAATATGGAATAAAACCTCTCCTAATGTGGAACAAGTAGACGAAATGTGCAGCACTTACTAGCACCTTGCTAACAACTTCAACTAAAAAGCTCACAAAATGGTTTAAATGTGTTACTTTATACTTATGAATAGTTTTTGATGAATGAATACAATTCAGTATTATTTACCACTCATATCAGTTAAAAAAATCTTAATACTGAATATGTAACATCATGCCCTTTCAGCATGAAATTATTAGGTAATTGTCTTTTAAAGGCTCAAAATGAGGAATATTTCTCATAATGAGGTACAATTCAGAGGTATGGTTCCAAGCACTGATGACGTTGTTAAATGTATGTAAAGATTAAAGAATAGTTAGTGTCAGGAAAAGAGCAAATTAATTAAGCATTATCCTTCATTTGAATAAAATAGTGACACCTGCTGATTCCAAAGATATATGAGTGTCCTTGACTATATTTTTAAATGACTTATTGAGATGATTAACAGAAAATGATTCCAAAAGCTTACAATTATTTTTAATTGCAATTGTGACTGACATCTGGAGTATGAAAATAAGGAGTTATGCACTGGCCTGTCTTTGACATAAGAATAGATATGCTCTTCCTTAAGACCTTATAACTTTAAATAATACTTTCTGACTGAAGCAAAAAATGCAGCTTATTGTTCTATAACCTGCTGCTTCATGCAGCAAGAATAAATGCATTACATGTATATAAAATTGGATCTGCTAAGTCAGTACATTTTCCAGAAATCGTGTACGAGTCGAGTTCCTCATAAGAAATGGAAAAAAATGGCCTACTTTACTTCTCCTGAATTTAACTCTATATAAAATTGAGACTTGCAAAAATGAGACATTTACTAAAAAAATAAAAATAGGGAAGAAGTAGCTGAGTCCATATTATGTTATTGAAAAGGCATTACAGTGAACACCTTTTCATCTGCCCCTGAGCAGTGAAACGCCACTTACGCGAATGGCCAATTCAGCTATTTTTTTCCTAGGAGAAAAAAATTGCTTGGCTGACCAGGAAACATCACTAAAAACATTTCAAATTGGGGGGTTTCATCCCCCACATCCCCCAATGTGGGGGGCTGTGCCCCCCACACCACCTTAACTAAATATACCAACTCTAAGATTGCACTACAGTGGGGAAAGGGGCAAATTTACAATGATGGCCAAGCGATTGGCTGTTCACATAACTGGTGGTTCGATGTTTAAGGATCGATGAAAAGGCATTCACTGTAATGCCTTTTTGATAACATAATGTAGACCCAAGTAGCTCACTTTTGTCACAAAGAATTATATGTGCAACTGTTATCAGATTTCTAGCAGAAAAGAAAAGGTGTAGATACCATCTGGTCTTTAGCAATGAATTATACTATTAACTATAAAGTCATCTTTTGGAATTAATCACTTCATACATTTGTCAAGTGTTTGGCATGAGTCTGGTACAAAAAGACATAGAACATATATCCACTTGCCTGATAAAAGATATGGTATGCAGATTTTCAGTGTATAATCAAGAAGTAGGAATATTTTGCTTTAGAAACAGCACAGCATAATGTTTCAGTAAGGATAGTAAACACATTTATTTTTATTTTATTTTTATTTTATTTTATTTTACATTTGTTAACCAGGGGGTGTCTGACTGAGCCGAAAAGGCCCTTTTTCAGCAGAGGCCCGGGGAGAAAAGCTCCACAAAGAAAAATTACAGACACATTTAGTTATTTAGACATAATCAGTATACACACAAATTACAAGAGACATGTTTTTACAGTGGTATGCGGCACAAACAAACAGTTACAGTGGAGAGAACAATCAAAAAAGATATTAATTTTAAAAATAAAGGTAAGTAATAGATTTGTGGTGTACAGCTGAACTTTGGAATGTAGGTAGAATACATACATAGTACACAGGTACAGTACATACATTGTACATTAGCCAGTGTTTGTGAGTAAGATTGAAAAACTATTATAAATTGCTCTAGATTTAGTATGCATATGTTATCTGCTTTCACTAGCCTGGGGAGCAATCATGGCACTGCCAACTTTGCTTGAGATGTTGCCTGATGAGGTCTTTAAAGGAGGCTGGATGATGTGTTTTGAATGCTAGTAGGGACAGAGTTCCATTTTTTAGCCACCAAACTACTATATAGTGCATCTCCAAAGCTATTGTAGCTGTTGGTGACTTCTAGTAGTAGTTTGCTTGATGATCTAAGAGGCCTTTTGGCTGAGTGATGTTGTACTAGGTTTTTGAGGGCACGACACTTATTGGGGAGGTAATAGATAGAATGACAGAGGCAGAGCTGATTGTAGGTTAGGAGTTTGGGCAGTTCAAGCCAGTGGGGCTGTCTCAAAGCAGTACAGTGATGAGTTCTATATGAGCAATTTGCAGCAAAACGGGCAATTCTGTTATAGCAAGCTTCCATTTTGCTTAGTTCAGTTTTGTTGAGATTAGTCAGAATGGGAGATGCATAGAGTAGGGTGGATAGAAGTTGGGAGCGAGCAATGGCTGATCTTGTGTTGTTGGCAAGAAATGGTTTGATACGGTAGAGTGACCCCAGTTTGGCATGTACTTTTTTAATAGTTAAGTTCAGATGACTATCAAATTTTAGGTGGGAGTCTATGGTTATTCCCAATAGCTTAGCCTGTGCCACTGGAGCAATTGGAGTAGCATTTGTGGAGTAGATAGTGAATTGACTGTTAGTGTTTTTGTTAGAACTGGTTATAATCATAAGCTGAGTTTTCTTTGGATTGAGGATAAGTTGGGCTTTGGTAAGGTAGTTTTCAACGTCAGAGAATGCTAGTTGAGTTGTTTGCAGGAGGGTGGGAATGTTTTGTGCAGCACAGATTAAGGTAGTGTCATCTGCATACTGAATTATAGATGCATGCTGTGTGGAGGTGTGGAGGTCATTTGTGAAGACTGTGAATAGTAGTGGTCCTAAGATAGAACCCTGTGGGACTCCTATAGTTATGGGCAGCTGAGGAGAGAGAGAATTTTCCCATTTCACAGCTTGGTACCTGTCAGTTAAGTAGCTTTGGAACCAGGTAAGAGTGGAATTAGATAGATGATATTGGTTTAGTTTGTTTAGCAGGATTTGGTGTGAGACTGTGTCAAATGCTTTGGACATATCCAAAAAATAAAATAGCTGTTATTTATGTTTATTTGCAAAACTCAAACTAAGGAAACTAAGATTATGCCTAGTGCCTTTACTGTATAATTTCCTCTGTGTTGCCAGATTTCTATGTGGCTAGTCCTTGATTAATTTACATTCTTATTTGCTTTATAGTCTTGTACCTCATAATGTGACTAGGGTCTATATTACATTGTCGAACTCACAGGAGTTCGAACGATGTAATATCGAAGCAGGAAGTTCGAAACCCAAAAAGTACGAAAACACAGAACAACGATTTTTTTCCCAGGGAAAAAATTCGCTGTTCCGGTACAAAAAAAAAAAAACACACACATACACTTTAAACTTAAACTAATGTGGGGGGCTTTGCCCACCACACCCCCAACATGGGGGGGCTGTGCCCCCCACACCCCCCCTACTTAAATATACCAACTCCGAGATCGCACCACAGTGGAGGAAATAGCAAAGCTGTGAAAACGGCCCACCAATTGTTTTCCCTGGGAAAAAAAATTGGTGTTCTGTGGCTTTGCTATTTTCACATTTTGAACATATGGGTTTGATATTAGAACGTTCGGACTCCTGTGAATTTGATGTTGTAATATAGACCCATGCGTCTATATTGCATTAACACCTGAGGTTAAATAAAGACTTTAAGTCAAAACACCTTATGCTAAAGCAGCGATGCAGTGGTTAACATTGTCACCTCACAGCAAGTGGTTCTCCAGTTTGATTCTCAGCTGTGGTACTTTCTCTGTGGAGTCTACATGTCCTCCTTGCATTTGTATGAGTTTCCTCCCACATTCTAAAGACGTGTCTGTAGCATTTCTCCCCATACCTCCATTGAAAATTGGCTCTGTCTTAGTCAGATTTTCCCGGTCAACAAATGATAAATAAAATATTGTCATACTGTAGGAATTCAACAAAACATGTTGAAGACAGATTTGATTGCGAATAGACCTACTAAGAGATCTTTTTTTGGTTTCCATTATATACAAATTTGATTATGTATACGAAAAATAAGTACTTTTAGTTATATAAATGATTCTAAGACAAGGGCATGTCACTTTGAAATATATTGCAAGAATTTCAAAACTGTATTTTTTGAGTATTAGAGCAAGCAAAGCAATATGATCTGCGGTGGTGCAGCAGTAGCATTGTTGCTTCACAGCAAGAGGTTCTCCTGTTCGATTCTCAGCTAGTGTGCAGGGAGTGTCTTCTGTGTGGAGTCTGCATGTCCTCCCCGCAGGTCGAGTGGTGTTCCGAAAGATATGCGTGAATGGGTGTGCTTTTGTTAAAGGTTGGTCATCAAGCTGGCAACTAAGCACCGTGAAAATCTACTGCCAATCATTAGCGGACCGGAGTTTGCTGTGGCGACCCCTAACCAGGAAAAACCGAAAGACAACAACAACAGAGCAAGCAAAGCAATAGGTACATTTTATTTCTTTTAAAAGAAACCATATATGTACAATATTGTTTAAACTAGAGTACAATGTAACAAAGTCATTTATAAGAGTTACTTTATTCAGATTAAATAATAACTGGGGTAAAAATGTATTCAACAGATTCTACCCCACATGCACATTTGTGCATGTATGCAGACACACACACAAACACACACACACACACACACACACACACACACACACACACACACACACACACACACACACACACACACACACGCACACACATGCACACACACTCACCCACATGCACACAGTAACAAGACCACAGAACTTCAAAGACTTGGTAAATGTTTTAGTTAAATTTATCATATATCTCCCGGATTAGTTTCTCCACACCATATCTTTTCAGTTTCTAATACCATGACAAAAGTGGTCCCCATCCCTAAATCAGGGTATGATTAAATTTCATGAAATCAGTATTGTTTCAGTCTTTAGTGTTACCCAAGATTGCTCTTCTCAGTACCTGCAGTGTGCCCAGAATTGCCTCCTTCTGTAACTGGGGTCCTTATTATATGATCGAAAGAACAGATCACCGATCGGCATTTCAAATGGCATTTTGTCAGACATGCTGTTCTTCGAACTGTTTTACTGAGATTGTATTAAGGAAGAGTTCAGGAAACTTGCCCTTTCCCCACTGTAGTGTGATCTCAGTGTTGGTATATATATATATATATATATATAGATATATATATATATATATAGTTAGCAAGGGTGGGGTGGGGATGTTCAAGTAATGGGATTTTTGATTAAAAGAGGTTTGTTGAACTGATAGTTTTATGATATAATATAGACAACTGGAATTCATATGGAGTTAAATGCATATCTAAGTATGACTGTAAATTCTTTCTTATTAGGACAATTGCTCCTACTACTGCTGGAACTGTCTGGCTATCTTTCTTCACATTGCACTTTTTTCTGCCTGCAAATCTAGATATTTTATGACTTTGTGTCATTCTATATATATATATATATATATATATATATATATATATATATATATATATATACTTAAGAAGTTAACTTGTGACTGTTTCTGCCATTTCTCACTGAGCTAATCAGAGGAAGTCGGAGGAAGGGCTGTGAGCTAACAAATCTGAGATATATAACATTAAGTATCCTGTTTTTTGCTTATTTCTGAGTTATTTATAGCACTTTTATTTTACTCACTGTGTGTGAGGTATTAAGTAGAATTTTCTACAATTGTTAAGCATCTGGTTGGGTTTGTTTGTTCTGATTTCCTGCTAGGAGTGTATCATATAACTTGTTTGCATTTAAAAGCATTCTCTAAAGTTTCCTTGATCCCTTATCTGTTTAAATATTTCTGCAGTTTTTTCTACCTAAGTAGAGTTGGTAGTGTAGCATTGTCAATCCTCAGGCTAGTGTTTTGGGCCTAGTTGTTTGTTAGTAGAGGTTGTGTGTCTGAGCACATGTCCAAGGTCATCATAGCTTAGCCAAGGCCAATAGAGCATTTCAGTGAGAGTGAATTGTTTGTAGTCATTGGCTGACTGGGGTTCCTGGACTACACCTTGGAATAAGCACGTCATTGGTTCTTTCAAGCTTTTTTTAAAGTTGTTTCAGGTTTCAACTTTGTTACTTAAGAAGTTAACTTTTGACTGTTTCTGCCATTTCACACTGAGCTAATTGGATGAAGTCGAAGGAAGGGCTCTGAGCTAAGAAATCTGAGATATATAACATTAAGTATCCTGTTTTTTTGCTTATTTCTGACTTATTTATAGCACTTTTATTTTACTCACTGTGTGTGAGGTATTAAGTAGAATTTTCTACAATTGTTAAGCATCTGGTTGGGTTTAGTTTGTTCTGATTTCCTGCTAGGAGTGTATCATATAACTTGTTTGCATTTAAAAGCATTCTCTAGAGTCTCCTTGATCCCTTATCTGTTTAAACATTTCTACAGTTTTTTCTACCTAAGTAGTGTTGGTAGTGTAGCATTGTCAATACTCAGGCTTGTGTTTTGGGCCTAGTTCTTTGTTAGTAGAGGTTGTGTGTCTGAGCACATGTCCCAGGTCATCATAGCTTAGCCAAGGCCAGTATAGCATTTCAGTGAGAGTGAATTGTTTGTGGTCATTGGCTGACTGAGGTTGTCTGGACTACGCCTTGGAATAAGCACCTCATTGGTTCTTTCAAGCTTTTTTTTTAAAGTTGTTTCAGGTTTCAACTTTGTTATTTAAGAAGTTAACTTGTGACTGTTTCTGCCATTTCACATTAAGCTAATCGGAGGAAGTCGAAGGAAGGGCTCTGAGCTAACGAATCTGAGATATATAACATTAAATATCCTGTTTTTTGCTTATTTCTGAGTTATTTATAGCACTTTTATTTTACTCACTGTGTGTGAGGTATTAAGTAGAATTTTCTACAATTGTTAAGCATCTGGTTGGGTTTGTTTGTTCTGATTTTTGTTTCCTACCGTCCCTCCCTCTTGGTATCCTGTTTTTGTACTTGGTGACTTTGCAGCTGCCCACCCCTACTGTAAATTTGATCTGGGACACTCCTCCCAGTCTAGTGTCATTATCTCATTCTACCTATTCCAGGGATAACATTTGAGAAGGCCAACCCAGTTAGCTTCTGCTCTTCTTTTCCCCTTTCCACTTAAAAAAAAATAAATAAATAAATAAAAAATTCTAAGCTTGTTTCCTGCCTTTCCTATAAGTTGTCTAGTTCAGATACAGATTTGCTATACCCAGGACTGTTTATAAGCTTCTGAGCCCCAAGCCTTTCTGTGTTGGAGGGAAGCCTTCTAGCTTAATTTTGTTTCTTAGAACTAGCCAGTTTTCTAGTTTCAGCTCTCAAATCTGTTTCTTTGAGCTCAGTACTTGTTCAGAACTCATTGTAAGCACTAAATAATCTACAAATTACTACAGCACTCAACTTTCCTAACAGTTTTTAGTACTTAATAAATAAGCACCTATACAGGCATGTCTAAGGGTCAGCTCCCGGTGTTTTCTCCTGTCTGCCTGATGAATCAGGGCATCTTTGGGCAATGCAGCAATTGCCTCATGTACACAGACAACCCTTTCCTCCTACCACCCAACACAACAACCTGTGAGCGATGCACTTAGATAAACCAAATTGGAAGCAAAGCTCTCTTCACCCAAGATTGGACCAGACAGTCAAGAGGAGAAGGTAAACACTTGCACCACACCACACTTATCACATAGTCCCTCAAAACCTACACCACCAAAACACAAACATAGAAAGACAAAACACACACCTATATTCGTGGAGGTTCTCAAAAAAAATCTACCCAAGCTACAGGGACCTCCAAAGCAGAAACGCAAGAAACCTCCACCCCCCAACACAACTCAAGTGACATATAGCCCACAAACTCAGTGTGCCACTCAACCACAGCCCATAAGGCATAACAACGTACCTAACACTCTAGTCATAGGTGACTCTATAGTCAGGCACACTGATGTTCCACTCACAAGACTAAACAAGGAGAAAGTCACTTTCAGCTGCCTGTCAGGTGCCAAGATCCGCCACTTAACGCATGCACTCAGGTCACTCCACAGCAAGTACAAATATAACACTGTCATTGTCCATGTTGGTGTGAATGACCTGAGACGTACCTCCCTGGACTACATGAAAAGAGACATGGAGGAGCTTTCTGATCTTGTAGCCCAGGCAGGTATGACCCTAGCTCTGAGTAGCATCTGCCATCACCCAGAATGATACCACAGTACAAGGATAAAATGATTGACTTCAACAATTGGCTAAGCTTCTGGTGTCATTCTAAGGGGATCCATTATCTGTCTGTCTGGGATGACATGATCGACAAACCACAATGCTTTGCCAGAGATGGCCTGCACCTGTCACCCTTGGGATTCTGGATACTGGCTAAAGCTCTTGCCACCCCTGTAGTGCCTTTTTTTAGTCAAGATTCAAATGACAAATTCACCACCGTAACAGGTACAAGCAAGCAAAATCTGAGAGTAATGCTAGTCAATGCTAGAAGTCTAAACCTCAAAATGTACTC
This sequence comes from Protopterus annectens, assembly GCF_019279795.1. Taxonomy (NCBI): domain Eukaryota; kingdom Metazoa; phylum Chordata; order Ceratodontiformes; family Protopteridae; genus Protopterus; species Protopterus annectens. The sequence goes on along the minus strand of NC_056737.1, from coordinate 1,645,213,735 downwards.
ACCCAAGGCACTCCTTAAAATGGAGAACGTCAACATCTGTGCAGTGACAGAGACCTGGTTCAAGGCTCCAGAGACCACCCCTGCATTACCAGGCTATAATTCATACCACACCTTTCGGCCACCTAACTTGGACCAAAGCATTAAAGGTGGAAGCGTGTCTATATTCATTAAAAATACCCCCACCTCCAGGCTAGTTGCTCAGCATAATGCATCTGAGATTATCCAAGTGCAACTAACTCTGGTCAAGACCGAAATGCAAATTGCTACAGATCCCCCACCATGCCCCAGGATTCCCACTCATCATTTCTTGATACACTAGAAAATATTAGGGTACAACCTAACACCCTAATAATGGGTGATTTGAACTACCCCACCATTAACTGAGAAAACTCCTCATGTACCAACTCTTGTGCTCAACGTTTTCTGGAATTCATAAAGTCCAATGCCTTGGATCAACTTATCCACACCCCCACCAGGGGCAGCAATATCATAGACCTGGTCATTACCAACATGGGCAACTGGTGTTCCACACCAAAGGTCAATTCCTCGTTGGTCAGTTCCAACCATAAGCAAATCACCCTAGACATCCACATCCTAGCCCCACCCATCATTAGGGAAACCACCATAAAATTTCTCCAAAGCCAACTTCATGCTTCTTAAGATAGAAGTGGCAAACTTCACGACACCCATGCTGATGGACAATAAAGAAACAACTGTTGAAACCTATACAATTGCACTTTATAAGCACTTACACAACTGCATGGATCGTGAAATCCCTAACAGAATCAAGATGCTATCCTCCTAAAAAAGGAAGCCAATCTGGTGGTCCCCTGCTACAAACAAACTCTACAACAGAAGAAAGAAACTGTTGCAAAAAAGAGTAAAATCCCATGATTGGAGGAACTCCATGGTCAGCCTCAGTAAGAAGCTGAGATCCCTCATAAAATCCTCTAAAGCTAGTTACGAAAACAAAATTGCCACTGATTCTAAAGACAACCACAAAGCATTCTATAGCTATGTCAAGAATCTCAATGGCAACACTCTGAGTTACAGCACAATGGCACTAAATATACAGAACCTACTGATATTGCCAACGTCCTGGCAGATAGGTTCAGTGCTAACTTTACCCCTCTCTCATCCCCTAAAGGGCCCATCTCTATACTGGAAGAATGCAAAGTATCTGTAATCATGGCTGCACAGGTAAAAAACACACTCTCCAAAGCCAAGAACACAGCATCCATGGGACCAGACAACATCCCAGGCTGCGTTCTACATGAGCTACAGAACGAACTGTCACCCCACCTAAGTACCATGTTCAATCATAGCCTCACCTCAGGCTTTGTGCCCACTGAATGGCGCACAGCAACAGTTATCTCACTCCACAAAGGGAGAGCCACCATGGACCCTGGGGACTACTGCCCCATTAGCCTGATAAGCCTGATCTGTAGGGCTATGGAGAGTATCATAATGGAACTTATAAACAATGACATTGGTAATCTCCAAACTCTAGACCCTACCCAGTTCAGGTTTGTAAAAGGGAGATCATGTCTCCTAAACCAGATAGACTTCTTTGAAGCGGTCACCAAAGCTGTAGATGAGGGTAAGGAGGTACACACAGCCTATCTAGATCTCGCCAAGGCATTCAACACCATCCCCCACTCTGGAATTATAGACAAACTCACTAAACTAGGTATAAATCTCTATGTCACAAGATGGGTTGCCAACTGGCTCACTGACCGAACCCACGCTGTGAAAGTAGCAGACTCTAAATCCAACTTCAGACCAGTGACAAGTGGAGTACCACAGGGTTCAGTCCTAGGTCCTCCCCTGTTTGGTATCTACTTCTCTGAAGTACAGGCTAACAGAAGGTCTTTGGCTAACAAAATTCGCAGATGACTGCAAACTAGGAGCCATAACCAAATCTCCTAACAATGTGGACATCCTACAAAAGGGCCTCACTGAGACAGATGCTTGGTGTCAAAGCCATGGCCTCAAGCTCAATGCCAAAAAGTGCATTGTAATCCCTTTTGGTAAAAACTCTGTACCCATGAACTACCACATAGGCGGTAGTCTACTTAACACCGAAAGTGTGATAAGAGACCTTGGGACACAGGTGGACAGTAGTCTCTCCTTTGATAAGCACATTGCCACAGTAGTCAGGAAATCCTTCCATGCGGCACACCTCATCACAAAAGGTTTCTCATCCAGGAAAAAAGAGGTCATTGTTCCCCTCTACTCACCACTCATTAGACCTATTATAGAGTACAATGCCCCTTTTGGTATGTACCTCACAAAACATCTACAACAACTGGAAAGGCCACAGAAATACCTCACAAAGAGGATTACCAGCCTCAAACAGATGCTCTACTCAGACCGTCTCAAAAACTCCAGCTTTACTCTGTGGCATATTGCCTACTCAGAGGTAATCTCTGCCTAACATACAAAGCTATGTCAAACCCAGATCTGTTGGACATGCTTCACGTAAAGAAATCCCAGTCCCTCCAAGCTACATGCTCTAGGGACCTAAACCTTGTCACCACAGTAAACAAAACATGCTGGAGGGATTGATTTCTGTCTCAGAGACTTCCCATACTCTGGAACAAACTACCTATCTATGTCAAACAAAGCTCCTCATTAGCACTCTTCAAGAAAAATCTTGATGATTGGATGGGAGATAGGAAATTCACCCTGAGGATCACTTCTGTGACTCTGCTTGACAGGGGCACAGGAAAATAATTTTCTTGGGTGACAAAAGCCAGTGTACTGTTTGGCTAGGCTTATATAGGCCCTAGGGCCAATAGCCTAGTACCTACCTATGAACTTATGAACCTATGACACTGTAATCACTAGTTGTAGCAATGCTACTTTTGCCTTTTTTTTCCAGGTTTTCTCGCATATATGTTTGAACTGTAGGTAATGGGTGATCCCATGTGATATGCACATCATTTTTTTAATGTTTCCTGTGTGTCTCAGCTACTCCTATTTTGTAGAGTTTGCACAGTTAACACTACATTAGTCTTGTAACATTTTTGGGCCTCTCAGTGTAATGGCCCTCTGCCATGAATGTATCACATCAAGCAACAAGATGTGTGATTGTTTCCAGTTCTTTTTTACAGAAACTACATTGATCTTTTTCTCCCACACATTCAATGAACTTTTGTCAACCAAAGTATATGTAATTCACTGTCCTTGGCTGCCATTATTAACCTTTCATCATTTTGTTTTGGCTCACCTGTCCTTAACTATCCCTGTGTCAAATCCTGATCAACATGAAATCGTTTCAGGAGCTCTCTGCACTTGGCACAATATTTATGGCTTTCACACATTTCTTTCCATCCCATCTAATCCTTTTCCCTATACTCTTTTTTCATTTGCTTGTTTTTGGGAACATTTAGTTGCTATCTGATTTTTTTCTACATCTGGCCTTATTTCCATTCCTGCTTGATGCTGGAATGCTCATTTTAAACTAAGCAGAGCTATCATTTAGACTGACTCTCCTCTTGATTTAAAACTTCCACTATGTTTGGACCTGATGAGATCAGCAGATATGTATGCAGTCCCTCAACTGCAGATTTATACATGTAATCAGTTTTGAAGAAGCCAATATCTCCTTCAGAATGAGGAATATATAACCCTGGTATTCACTGATTTTTGTATATCTTTTAATAACCATGAGGCATTTTTCTTGTTTTCCTGTCCCGACTGATAGAATACCTTTTGGGGCCAGTCAATCACTCCAAAACTGTAAGTTAGAACAGGAAGAGCAAATCGGTTTATAGCTTGGACTTTATTTCTAGATGTCAAAGCTGTTTTCAATATTGGTTGTAGTTGTCTGTGGTGTTCCTTACTGAGTTTTGTTCACATTTGTTCATGTTTTATTGCCAAACTTTCATCAATTCCCAAATATTTTTACATCACTTCTTTTTTTTTAACTGTTTTACTCTTTGTGGCTGCTTCATTATTTGCACTTGATTTGCACCATTCTGATACCTAGATAGCATAAACTAGATTCAGACTTACTGAATCTAGCCTGATATTGATACACTTGAGTACTAAACCAGCTATCTTACATTATGAAGGGCTCCCGTGCATCTTTGTGGCAGAAAAGTGTGGATCCAGCCTTGTCTGAGCTGGGGATTACTGGAAGAAGGTTGTGTGGGTTTTCCTATTGGTAGATCAGCTTAAAAGTATTTTAATTTCATGTGTATTTAAGCCTCGTATTTGTCAATTGTAGTGCACTGTGCAGCAGGGGTTAGCAGTGCCTTGTATAGACCCAAATGCCTTGAAACTCAATTTTTCCCTGTACATTTGTCAGTGGAACCCTTTCAAGCTTCCCTACTGCACTACAGGCAACTCAGTTGGGCACTGAGCAGTGTTGCTACACTTGTCATCAGTAGTCTTCAATAAAATGAGCACCTTTGTTAGTCCTAGCACAAAACTGATGAAACTAGCCCACTCCCTTCCCTAATGGTACTTATGGTAAAAAAAAACAAAAAAAAACTGCCGTAATGGATGGGCAGTTTCCCATCATTTCACCAGACAGCTTAATTGACATGGATACCCTGCCATAATGTAGTAATTGTCTCATGTATACTTACAACCACTTACTCCTACACCAAACAAATACTCTATGTGAGGGATATAATTGCACAATGAAACTGGAAAAAATTCTCTCAAGTAACAACAAACTACACCTCAAACAGGGTGTCACCACACACACTTCACCTCTCACACAAACTAAGGTCATGCCACATAAACCGCCATACACGGAGGTACTCACTAGAAGTCTACTAAAAGATCAGAGCCCTGCCAAACGTAAACCACTTGCACATACTGCTATGCAAACGGAAACCACTACATATTAACACATACACCAGTGTCTCAGTAAATAAGCCCTAAGGCAAAACCCCTCAAGCCTAATGTCTTGGTCATATGCAACTCCATAGTGAGACACACAGATGCCCCCCTCACCAGTCTGAACAAGTAGAAGGTCACGGTCAGCTGTTTGTCAGATGCCAGGATCTGTCAAATCACACACGCACTCAGGTCACTCAACAACATGTACTGTTATGACTCTGTCATAGTCCATGTCAGGTGGAATGACTTGAGACGTATCGCTATGGACTATATGAAGAGAGACACAACTGAACTCTCAGATCACACGTCCCAGTCATGTATGACCATAGCCGTAAGTAGCATTTTACCTTCACCCAGAATGATGCCACAATATAAACAAAAAAATGATTGACTTCAACAATTGGCTTAGCATGTGCTGTCAGTCCAGGGGGATCCAGTTTCTGTCAGCCTGGGAAGACAGGGTTGACAGGGCACGTTGTTCTGCCAGAGATGGTCTATACCTGCCTCCTTTAGGCTTTTGAATATTGGCAAAGGCACTTGCCTCTGCCATAGTGCCTTTTTTAGGCAATGTCAAAATAACAAAATTTCAGATGTAACAAAATCCACCTGAGACAAATTTAAGGTTCTGCTGCTTAATGCTAGCAGTCTAAATATGAAACTGCAATCCCTGCAAGCACTCCTCACCTTGGAGGATGCTGGCATCTGTGCAGTCACTGAGACATAGTTCAGACTACAGATAGCACCCCAGATGCGCATGGGTACAATGCCTTCCACACATTCAGACCTCAAAATGAGCAAAAAAGAACCAAAGTTAGATATGTATCCATCTTCATTAAAGCCAAGTACACTTCAAGACTGGTCAAACAGTACAACTCTCTCAAACTACTCCATGTCCAATTAATTGTATGCAAAATACCCTACCACATCATTGCCAGCTATAGGTCCCCCACCATGAACCAAGAAAAGCACACAGCCTACCTGGAATTACTGGAGTCACTCACCATACAGCCCAACACCTTTGTCATGGGAAATTTCATATATCCTTCCATCGACTAGGTGACATGCATGAGCATCAACATGCTCTCCCAGAGGTTCCAGGACTTTGACAATACAAATGTTCTGGAACAGATAGCCTGCACTAGCATGGGGAGTCACTTTCCCCCCTGTGTGAGGCCCTTTCTGGTAAGGTTGGACCATAAATTTTATTTTATTTATTTACATTTGTTGACCGAGATAGTCCGACTGGATACATGTCCATTTTCAGCGGAGGCCCAGGGAGAAAGGCTCCAATACAGAGAATATATAAAGAACAAAAACAAGTGTTACAGAAATATACAGGAGTACAGTTTCTACATTTTGGGAGTATGTACAAATATTTTACATATAATTCTTGTTAAAGTATTTATAAGCAATCTAAATACAGTGTACCAGATACCATAAATCAGTCTCTTTCAAAGTAAGTATTGAACCTGTCACCACCACAGGACCAAAAATCTAAAACACTTTTCCAGATTTAACTACAGCCTACTAAGTGATGGTATAAAAAGTTTTATACCCCCTCCAGTCATAGACAACAATGACTCCTATGCAGAGGTATACATAAATGCCCTGTAGAAACACATAAGCAACTGCATAGACTCGGCTGTACTTGACTGGATTAAAACCAGATACTCCCGAAAAAACAAGTCACCCTGGCAGACCTTAAGCTTAAACAGATTGTATAACAAAAGGACGAAACTGATGCCTAAGAAAAAGAGGGAACTAACTCAGCAGAGAAAGAATTCCCTTCACAGCTTGAACAAGGAAATTAGAAATCTTGTAAAGTCCTCTAAAGCTAATTACAAAGCAAAAATAGCATCTCTAGCTTAGGATAATCATAACACATTCTTTATTATGTCTGAAATCTAAAAGGGAATGCCCAGCTATGTGCAGAACTGGTAGTAGATGGTACCACTCATAAAATACGAGAGGAAATTCCCAACCTGCTAGCTGACAGATTTAGTGAAATCTTCACCCACCTGTTCCAACCATACATTCCCCAAAACATACCTGACACCAGTCCTCTGCATAGTACCTCTAGAGATCAAGTGATATCTGTGCTCTCCAAGACCAAAAAATACGGGCTCATTGGGACCATATAACATCCCAGACTGCTTATTAAGCAATCTAAAAGAGGACTTAGTGGACCCACTTGGTATTTTCCTTAATCATAGCCTGAGAACAGGCTTTGTTCCACCAGAGTGGAGAACAGCATCAGTAATCCACTTGCACAAAGGGTGACCATCATAGGTTCATAGCTTCATAGGTTCCTAGGTTGGTACTAGGCTATCGATCCTAGGCCCTATACAAGCCTAGCCTTAACAATTCCCTGGATATTTTTTCCCACAGTATTTACTTCCCTGGACACCTGTCTAGCTGACTGACGTAATCCCTGGAGTGAATTTCCTATCTCCCATCCAATCATCAAGGTTCCTTTTGAAGAAGGCCAAAGAGGGTTTCTGCTTGACATGTATGGGCAGTCTATTCCAGAATCTGGGGAGTATCTGGGTCAGGAACCTATCCATCCAGCATGTTTTGTTCATTGCGATGACAAGGTTTAGATCCCTGGAGCATGTGTCTCTGAGGGATTGGGATTTATTTAAGTGTAGCATGTCCAACAGCTCTGGGCTTGACATGGCCTTGTATGATCGCCTCTGAGTAGGTGATATGTGACAGAGTATAGGTGAAGTTTTTTTAGACGGTCAGCATAGGACATCTGCTTTAGGCCTGTGATTCTTTTAGTGAGGTATTTCTGCGGCCTTTCCAGTTGTTGCAGATGTCTTGAGAATTACATACCAAATGGGGCGTTGTATTCTATAATGGGTCTAATGAGGGATCAGTACAGTGGGACAATGACCTCCTTTTTTCTGGATGAAAAGCCCTTAGTGATGAGGTGTGCCACACAGCAGCATTTCCTGACTGTTGTGGCAATGTGGTTATCGAAGGTGAGGCCACTGTCCACCTGTGTACCTAAGTCTCTTATCACACTTTCGGTGTTTAGTGTACTGCCACCTATGTGGTAATTCACGGGTACATGTTTTTTCCCAAAGGGGATAACTATATATTTCTTGGCATTCAGCTTGAGCCCATGGCTCTGGCACCAAGCCCTTTTGTAGAATATCCACATCATTTGGGTATTCAATAATTGCTCCCAGTTTGCAGTCATCTGCAAACTTTGTTAGCCAGAGTCCCTTAGTATTGGCCTGTACTTCAGAGAAGTAGATGCCAAACAAGAGCAGTCCCAGGACTGAAACCTGAGGTACTCCACTTGTCACTTGTCTGGAGCTGCATTTGGAGTCAGCTACTTTTACAGTGTGGGTTCTGTCAGTAAGCCAGTTGACAACCCATCGAGTGACGTAGGGATTAATGCCCAGCTTGGTAAGTTTATCTATGATTCCAGAGTGGGGAATGATGCCAGATGCCTTGATGAGGTCCAGATAGGCTGTGTGGACCACCTTACCCTTGTCCACAGCTCTGGAGACTGATTCAAAGAAGTCAATCAGGTTCAGGAGAAAAGATCAGCCCTTCACAAACCCAAGGTCCAGTGTTTGAAGGTTGCCAATGCCTTTGTTTATAAGTTCCATGATAATACGTTCCATGGCCTTGCAGATCAGGCTCATTGCACTGATGGGGCGGTAGTTCCCAGGATCCAAGGTGGATCCCTCCTTGTGGAGTGGGATAACTGCAGCTGTTCGCCACTCAGTGGGCACAAAGCCTGAGGTGAGGCTATGATTAAACATGACACTTAGGTGAGGTGCCAGTTCATTTTGTAGTTCATGTAGTACACAGCCTGGGATGTCGTCTGGTCCCATGGATGCTGTATTCTTAGCTTTGGAGAGTGCATTTTTTACCTGTGTAGCGATTATTACCAGAATTTGGCAATCTTTCGGTATTGAGATGGGCCTTTTAGGTGGTGAGAGGGGGGGGGTGAAGTTTGCACTGAATCGATCTGCCAGGATATTGGCAATATCCTTGGGATCAGTATATTTAATGCCATTCTGTTGTAGCTCAGAGCAGATCTGAGCATTGCCATTTAGATTCTTGACATAGCTATAGAATGCCTTGTGGTTGTCTTTGAAGTCTTTGGCAATTTTATTTTCGTAACTAGTTTTGGAGGATTTTATGAGGGATCTCAGCTTCTTACGAAGCTGGTAAGGGAGTTTTATGCATCCTCGGATTTTCCTCTTTTCTGCAACAGTTTCTTCCTTTTGTTGTAAAGTTTGTTTATGGCAAATGACCACTATATTGGCTTCCTTGTTTTGAAGGAGAGCATCTTGGTTCTATTTGGGATAGCACGATTCATGCACGAGTTGATGTGCTCATACACTGCCTTAGTGTAGGATTCAGCAGTCATACTTTCAGTTCCCATCTGCATGGGTGTAATGAAGTTTGTCACTTCTGACTTGAGTAGCATGAAGTTGGCTGACCCTGGGAACTGTAGACCCATAAGTCTAACCAGCCTCATCTGCAAGGTCCTGGAAAGAATCATCATGGACTTTATCAACAAGGACATAGGCACCCCAATTTGGCTTTATTAAGGGTAGATCCTCCTCATTAAACCTAGTAGACTTCTTTGAGAAAGTCATCAAAACACTGGATGAAAGTAAGACAGTGCACACTGCCTATATTTACCTAGCCAAGGCTTTTGACACAATCCCTCACTCAGTTGTCATTGAGAAACTCTCCCAGCTGAGGATTATCCTTTATGTCACTACATGGGTAGCCAACTGGCTCACCAACAAAACACATACTATAAAAATCAGTGACTCCATCTCTACCAGTAGATCTGTCACTAGTGGCATACCACAAGTATCTGTGCTGGGCCCTTTAGTGTTTGGAAACTATTTCTCAAAAGTCTAGGCTGAAGTAGATGGCCTTTGGCTTAACCAGTTTGCTGATTATTGCAAATTGGGTGCAATCATTGAGTCCCCCAATGATGTTAACATATTACAGGAGGGGCTAACACAGACAAATGACTGGTGCGAAAGCCACGGTCAAAAACTAAATGCAAAAAAATGCATTATTATCCCCTTTGACAAAGCAAAATTCCCTGCTAATTGCAATATTGGCAGTACCCTCAAAAGTTCACACCCAGTTGTGTGAGATCTGGGAACACAGATAGATAGCAATCTGAGCTTCAACCACCAAATTTTCACAGTGGTAAGAAAAGTCTTATACATTGTGTATCTCATAAGTAAGGGCATCGCATCCAGGTCTAAGGATGTTATAACTCCACTGTACTTGGCCCTCATCAGACCATTAACAGAGTACAATGCTCTATTCTGCATGTATCTCACCAGACACCTGTAGCGGCTGGAGAGACCATAGAGGTTTCTCACCAAGAAAATACAGGGACTCCAAACCATAACTTATGTGTATAGACTAAAAGCCCTGTCACTGTACTCTGTATTGTATAGACTGCTGAGAGATAACTTGTGTCTGGCCTATAGAGCAGTCTCTGACCCTGCCCTGATGGAAATGCTGCACATCAGCAAGTCAAATGGCATAAGTCACTCACTGTAAGGATCTTAACCTTGCCTGTGACATTAACAGACTAGAGGAAGGAACATGCTGGAGAGACAGATATATCTCCCAGAGGGTCTATATTAAATCATCGAATGCTTAGAAAAGCGAACAATGATTTATCGACCCCATGTAAGCAAAAGCTTACAAACTCAAATACTTAGAACAGCGATTTTTTTTTCCAAGGGGAAAAAAAATCGCTGTTCCAAAAAAAATAAATAAATAAATAACATAATGTAGAACCCCCCCCCCCCCCCATTTAAATATACCAACTCCAAGATCGCACTACAGTGACAAAAATGGCAAAGTAACGGAAGTGGCCAAGCAATTTCTTTCCCAGGGAAAGAATTTGTTTATATGCCACTTTGTCATTTTGCCTTTTCGTCTTTTCAAGTTTGACCAAGATGCATTCGAAAGAATGCATATTCGGTCATCTAATAGGAACTCCTCCCAGAGACTGCCACTACTCTGGAATAAACTTCCAGTTCACATGAAGCAGAGCTTCTCACTGACCTTCTACAAGTGCAACCTGGACAAATAGATGGGAGACCGCAAATTCACCTGAGGTGTTTCACCCATGTCCCTCATGGACAGGGGTAGTCAGTGTTGATCATAGACTCACTCTGTGACCTACATTCATCTAACCAAGGAAAATTGAGGTAACATGGGATTAACATGGTTTGGCTTGTAAGGGCGCTAGGTACACTATCCTCATAACGTCCTATGACCTATGAACTTTAACTTCTCCATTACTAATCCTCTTTTCATTTTTCCCATTTATTTTCTTATTTTTTTGTATTGTAAAATTTTCTATACCTGTGTGCCATTAGCTGAATTTCTCTTCAAATATCTTTGGTGCTGCTTTTTTTATTAATTAGTTTGGCTTTCTCATCTGCATGAATATTGCACAATACCAGATCTCTTTTTCTTTCCCATAGCCATAGTTCTTCTTCAGACACCTCCTTTCCACTTGCTGCTGCTTAATCTAGGGATTTATTCTTCCATCATGCTGTGACATTGCCTCTGCTGCATTCTCTACACAAATCCCTCATTTTGCAGACAGTCCATGAATTCAGTTTCTATTTGTTTAACTTTTACCTTAGTAGCCCTCTGTTCTACATTCCCCTTTGTTGTCTTATTTTTTTGCATTGTGAAATTTTCCATAATTGGGTACTTTTTCTTTAAACATTTTTATTACATTTTCAACATGAAAAAAATCATTAACATAATATATAATATAGAAATTGTTCAAAAATGCAATAAACCCAAACAACAACTAAAGTATTTACAATGGTGTCCACTAGAAAAGTGTTTAACAAATATCTCTTATGCATTTAAATTAATCTTGAAAGTTTGGTAACTACTTGTCTAATACGTCCTTTAATTTCGACCACAGGTTATTGGATGCAGTTTTCCTGTTCGATCTTCATTTAATGGTCATCAGTTCCAAATAACATAGTTCAGTTATGACATTTTTTAATTCCATAAAACAAGGAGAATTTTCAGACTTCCAGTTTCTAGTTATAATCTTCCTAGCTACTGTCAAAAGTGGCCATAACAAAGGATATTTAACTGTTCTAACACATTTAGAAACTGGAGTATTAAATAAAATTAAAGACTTTGATAAAAGTTTTGTTTGGTAGTATATCCTGAGGGAAGGTTGAGGGGGAGACAGGGGTAAAGCTAGAGATGAATTTGTTTAACAGTAGGTTTTCTACATTGTCTAGCTCATTATATGTGACTTCATTAATAATGAGCTCTGCACACAATTGTGTATTTCCTCCGAGGTTGCAGACATAGCTAAAGAATCCCTTATGGCTGTCATTGGCCTGGGAGACCAAGTTTACCTAAAAATTGGCTTTTGTAGACTTTATTTGTACTATTAGTTGTTTGTTTCATTTGATGTGAGTGTTTTTATCCTGCTGGGTGCTGTGCCTCCTACTTTTTGCCATGATTTTCATCCTTCTGTTATATAGCCTATAGATGTTGTGATTCCACCAGGGTGGCTTGTTTTTTGAGTTAGATCTGTACTTCTTCTTGGTGGGTACAGCTGCCTCTATGCGGCTATTAACATGCTTGTATATGGTTTCTGTGAACAGTTCAGTGTAGGCAGCAGTGTTCTCAGGGTTTACGAGGGCTTGAAATTTTGTCAGGTTATCACTTTAATAGTAGGAAGTTAGCCTTAGAGTATTTCCTGAATATTCCAGGGTTAGATAGGGTTCCAGGTTTTATTCTTACTTAAAAGGAGACCATTTTGTGGTCTGACCTTACCAAAGATGACACTTCACTAGAGGGTGTGCAACACTCTCCCATATTAGTGAGGACCAGATCCAGTATGTTTGCACCCCTTGTTGGTATACTGCCAATCTGGTCCAGCAAGTCTGTGTTTATGAAATCCAGTCATCTCTGTGCCTGTACATTTGGTGTCATATGAATCCCAGCTAATAGTGTGGTAATTAAAGTCGCTCATGAATAAGTTATTGGGTTGGAAACTGCGTGTTTCCAATAAGTTTAAATATATGTTATGGGGTTCCTGGGTCAAAGAAGGAGACCTACAACTTGCAAGGAAGCTGTACTGGATTTTGCCTGGGGTGATTTGAACATGGAGAAGCTCAAGAGTATTGTCCTGTTTGACTAGCCTTGTGATATATTTATTTCTGACATAAATCAAGGCACCTAAACCTTTAGTCCCTGTCTGTGTAATAGCTGGTCTAAATGTGTAGAAGGTGTTATAACCTTGCACTGTCATCTGCTGTCCACAGCTTTAAACAATGTCTCAGTGACCACTTAGACATCAGATTTCTCTATGGTCAAGAGAGCTAATAGAGAGTGGAGATTTTTATTTAGACTCCTTGCATGGATCAGTAACACCCTTAGATTTTCTTGGTTTTTATTTGCTATGTCAGAAGTACTTTCAGTCCGGCATTGACTAAAAAAGGTAGTACAGGGGGACAAGGCTAGAGGAGAGAGGTACAGATCATCCCTGGCAAACAATGTGGTCTGTTAACCATCTCCTTCCATGCTGGCAAATGTTGCATCCTCTTAGAATGCCACTAGAAACTAAGCCAATAATTAAAGTCAGTTATATTTTGTTTGTATTGTGGCATCATCCTTGGAGAAGGTAAAATCCTACCTATCTGCTGGCACAATGCAGATGACACAAAATGTAACACAAGCACCACCACAGAAGTCTGCCTTTTAAACTTTTCAGTGCAGATAGTATTATCTTCTAGGTCTGTGTTAGAAGATACTGTGATGTTGAAGGTTTTGTGCAAATCCATATTTGTTGATATGATGAAATAATTGTAATGATATGAGCAACAATACATGCCTACTGCTGACGCATGTCAGTTATGCTGTCATTAATGTATATTGTAGACTGGAGAGTGACATGCACTGATCTGTCTTGTGTTGATAAGACACCCACAGATGTTAAAGACAAGAAAGACAATGACTCATTCATAGATCATCAGGTTATGATAATGGTAATTAAAACATAATGAATGGTACTGATATTAGCAATGTTACGTGCTCATTCATGGGAAATATGACCTGTCAGTACCAAGCAATACTTAATGTTTCAATGCAGAAGAAATTAAAAACTGATGATTTATTTGTGTCAAGGCTGTATGTAATTATATATCATTTCTAAGCATCAGTGCTGCAGGGCAGACCCAACTGTCCAAAATGAAGTGGTCAGTTAAGCACATAGATTACTTCATTTCACATGAGTAAATTAAACCATTTCCATGTAATGAAGTGATATAATCCATTAGCAATACTTATTTCTGTTCTAAATGTCTTCCTAAAGCACAATGCAGAGAAACATATTTTCACGGATGTTGCCAAAGCGTTAGTGCATGTGTGATTATACTTTGATGTATTAAACTCAGGCTGTGAAGTAAAAGTGTACTTAAATTCAGTTTGTCTTCTACAGTGCAAGCAGGCTTAGTGGCAATGCATGGCCATCAGCACTTTGGACAGGACTTAGTGGAGAAAATCCACTTGTAAACCTTGCTTTCTCTGTGGCACAAGATTTAAGCTCACTAAGCTAAATAAAAGGGCAGAAATAAAACAGGATTCAATTCCGGTATGTGGATCATTTTCCAAAGAGAGTCAGACTGTGATTATTATAACATTTTATCATGACTTTAAGAATGCCTAGGAATGACTTTTACTTTTATAAATATGATTCCTGGGCAAATCACATTAATAATAGCTACTGAAATAATCTCTTATAGCTAGTACATGTGAGCCATGTTTCAAGGTAAATCACTACTTAATTTTATGTACAATACTCTTTCTTTCCTCTATGTTCCAATAGCACATCATGTTTACGCACCTTTGCATGAGGAAAATCAGACTACTGTGGATGATAGCAACAAGTGACCAGGTTTTACAACAGGACATGAAGAGCCATTCACCATCACTTGGCATTGGTGTGCAATGCCAACATTTATGGTAATGCTCAAGGAAAATGTGATTGTATTTTTGACCAGATTAAACATGTAAAAATGGGGTTGACAGGAAATTGGTGAGCTGGTAGGGCAAGCAGATGGGGATACATAGGGGAAAGAATAGAGGAATCTGCAGGAAGATAGTGGGAGAGATCCATAGCTATCCACTTCTTCACAGCATAAATGTAGAAGTGTAGCTAGAATTGGATGAATTTGGAATGTCACCACAATGAGGCTAGGTGACAACAACAGAATGATGTTTTACAGCTAATTGTATCAAATCAAGTGTGCCAAGAAGACACACAGGTGAAGAGGAGAGCTATGTATGGGTTGCTGTTTTTGTTGTGGGACAGATGCACAGTTTTTACTTTATTTTACTTTCAAAAAGAGAAGAATTTTGGGGAAGGTGCTTAGGAATGTGAGGGTCAGGTAGGAAGGTTAGGTGAGTAATCAGGTGCAGAAATACAAGACAAACAAGACAGACAAGGATGGTGATAGACACAAAAGGTTGGGGGACACCATAACTGGGGATAGGTAGGGGCCATTGGAGGTGCAACCACATCAAGCATGAGAAAAATTCAAACGTAGTCCTCACACTCACAATTGTCATCTCTGTCACCTGCCTCAGTTTTCTCAGTGCTCGACGTGGCATCATCTTGGCAGTGTGACAAAGGACCTTTATAACATGGCTGATTTCAGCACCAAGGTCTCTTTCCATTGTACTCTCCACCAGCCCTGTCAGGTATTTGTGGGTAACAAAATCCACTACTACTGCTTCTGGTACATACCAGTGCACCAGCTGCCAGGGCAGAATGACCCAATGAGGATGAGCAAGATAGTGCATAGGGTGTGTAGGGAGCACTGAAAGTTTGGGACCCTGAAGTACTGGGTGTCAGTGCTGTAATCTGTGAAGGGATGGCAGGTCAATCCGCTGTGGTCAGTCTACCTCTCTGTGATGCATGTCAGTTTTTCGTAAGCAGAAATGAATCACAAAAGAACATTTTATGCCATAAAATATCCTCCCTGAAGAAAAAAGAAATGAGAGTGATGGGGAGGGGGGGGGGTGAGACAAAAGAGAGAGAGAATTACATACATGGCATATCACATGACTATATAATTTCAGAAGAGGATCCATTTATGATTAACCAGCCTATACATTTTTGCTACATTCAGGCATAATGGAAAGGTCTTACTCTGTTGTACCATTAATTGACTGCACTGCTATGATATCAGAGATACAACTATTTATTGCAATATTGACATATTGCATACCATTACAATACTTATTAGGGTTACAGTAAGTCCTGATGCATACGTGCCCATTGCCTCTTCTATGTAATTTAACCTCTCTTGGTGAATCTCGCAGTTTGCTGCAATGTCTTCAGCAGCTGTATAACACAGAAAAAGAGAAGAAGAGACATTAAAGCATATTGAATAACAGTCGTGGCTTTGTCCTGCATTCCACAGCATTTAACACTGTTGGGTCACTTATACAACTGAGTGATATCAGCAGTTATCCTGGAGATCTGCCTTGTGCCTTTTCAGGTCACTATAGTGGTGGTGACAGCAACTCTATCCAGTACGTGGGATGGCACACAGCCTTAGCAATATTTGTTCTAAGCCTCAGTCTTATACTGAGACCTAGTATAGCCCCCTGCAGCAGCACATGGCTAAAGCACTTCATTAGGAGTGCTACAAATATTCTGGACTCCTCAGCACCCCATATTTGTTTTCTAAATTCAATGCCAACATATCCTGCACCAGCCATACCTGCAGAAGTCAAGCAGCAACTCTATGTCTGAATTGCTGCCAAATTCCAATCTCACATTTAATGGCAAGTAAGCAAACATGCACAACCATGCCAACTGCATTTTCATGATTGTAAACACAGAGATGCATTTGTAAACAAAGTGGAAGGAATTTTATCAAACAGCAATGAAGTATGAATCATGGCAGTGAAATATGCTATTTGTGATGCTTAACATATTTACACTTTTTCAGATGGTCAACACTGACAACCTCAATATCTTGGCTTGTTATCCTTTGCATTATGGATATTAAATAGGATGACTTGGCTCATAACTTTCTGGAATTGCACACTGTAAAAAGTTAGTTGACCAATGTGGGAATCAAACGTAGGGAGGAAAATGCATAATTTCAATAAAGTGATTATTTGTTGTCACTACAGTTCTGTTCATTACAGATACACTGAATTCAGTATGAATGGATATTTACTCCAAATACACATCCCCTTAAAGTGTATGATAAATACAATACAGTACAGTTGTATGCAGCACCTGTTGTAATTCCAGTAGCAAATGATCACATGATGCTGTGATTTAACCATACGAAAGTAGAAAGCACAGCAAGAACTGACAAATATGCAGTATACAAGCAGAAAATTATTAAAATTGGATACATATCAAAAATCTTTTTTTCTATTGCATATAGAAATATATTCAATATATTACAGTGAAGATCGTTTATGAAAATGACAAACATGCCTTATGAAATATTGCAGTAATTTGTAAAACAATTTCTTCAAAGTAACTAGCAGTAATGGTCTCTCTCTATCCATTCAGTCTCCCCACTTTCCTCTTCCATGGCTATACCATTACCTTTATATAGTGTAGAATCAGCCTCTGAGCAATGTGAAGATGTAAATGAGGTCTGAAATCATTAGTATTCCTGAATACTATAAAAATCATTTGGTGCAGGGGATGTAAACATGGTGTAATTAGCTACACAATTGCATGCACACACCATAGGACTGCAGGAGAAGCAATGATAATGTTTAGCTGCTAATGGCTTGCGAATATTACTGATTGCTCTGACTACAACAATAAGCAATACTCAAGTGACGCTTCTTTCTGAAGTGTTTGTATCATGCAGAGTAGACTTAAAACAAACAAAAGTGTAAGCACCTTGACAGCTATGAGAACAACATTAACAACCCTGTAATCCTTGTAGTAAGAAAACACTGTCCATCCTCTATATAAAATCTGTCTGGAATGCTGATTAGCAATATTACACACTGAAACAAAGATGCAAAGAAATTGCCATTACATTGCATGTATGTAGTTAAGGTGGAAAGGGGGAAGATACTCATAAAATACAGAGAAGAAAAAGCTGACAGTCTTGGTAACCTGACATTAATATGGTGTTAACTATTATTAGCATGAAGTATTGGTCAGTATCACATTGATCTAGACATGTTCAAGCAAATGAGAAAGGGACACTTTCTAGCTTTGTGTTGGTGGCATAGATGGATGAGAAGCACAATGGAGTGTGTGCTGTTATTGGATGGTGCAGTAGTACAATGGTAGCAATGTCACCTCACAGCAGAGGTTTCCTGCTTTGATTCTCAGGTGGGGTGTCTTCTGTGCAAAGTCTGCATGTCCTCCCTGCATTTGTGTGGGTTTCCTCTGGGTGCTCTGGTTTCCTCCCACGTTTCAAAGACATGCAACTACAGTATTTCTCCCCATGCCTCTGCTAAAAATTGGCTTTGTTCCAAGTCAGACTTACCTGGTAAACAAATGTTAAATAAAATAAATAAATAAATTCTGCTAAGTTGAGGGTTCAATTCCAGATAATGTGCTGTTTGACAATCTAAAACAGTGACTAGGTTGAGGATCACACATGGCAAATCTCACAGCCATGTTTCACATCTTCATTGCTGTTTGATAAATTACCTTCTTCTTTGTTTGCAAATGCATCTCTGTGCTTACCATTGTGCAAATTAAGTTGAAATGGTTATTAATGCATGTTTTCTCAACATATGATAAGGTTGTACCACACACAACTCTACCAAACTTCACAATCCTGCCTTTTCATTATTATCCCCCTATACTACTTATATATATTTTTAGTGTTCCTCATTCACACACATTTTGGCAGAGATCACTATTGACTGGCAGCTTTTTAAAGCACTGAACAAGGTACAAACTGAAGCATTTAATTTGTCTTGCCATCAGTAGCACATTTCACAGTGGTAGAGGTGTGCTTTGCTACATGACTGATCAGCAGTGAGAGAAGAAATTCTACATAACAGTTAAGTATCATTGTAGCACACTGGTCAAATGAAATAATTTTAAAGACACAGGAAAGAGGATGCATAGTTTGAATCCAGAATGAAGCCACATGCTGCTTTGAGTGTCTGCAGCAGATGAAAAAATGCAGTGTATGCTGTGTGGAATATAAATTATGTATGTTATTTAGCCTGTGTAACATCGACACTGCATAGCAGAGCACAGCCAGGTCTCATAGCTGAAGAAAAGCGTGACCAATGTCATTTCTGTTATCTTCATCAGCAAAAACAGTCTTCTCTCCATTACATGAAGGATAGATGTGCACATTCTGTATACCTGAATCTGTGGAAGAGGCTGCAAATGCAATGACTTTGGCCCCTTAACAGAGTTACTGTGAGATTCAAATCTATTCCGAGTGATGATAATGCCGAAATTAGTACTCTGGAATTAGGACTTACTTTTATTAGAAATTCATATGCTGTTTTTTTCTGTTTCTTGCCATGTGCATTTGCTTAATGCAGAGCAGCACACAATTAGCATTACCCACTTAAGTAAAAAAGTGAAACATTTGATTTTGGCAGCATTCTGTAGCACAAACAGGCTTAATGATGTCAGCATTCTGGACACTACTAAGTGGAACAACAACCAACAGCTACATAACTGTGCCTGTAGCATAAGGAATAAGTGCACTGACTTTTGGGATTAAAACACAGGTGAGACAGGGCTCAAATCCAGATGTTACTTAATTTCTTTTTACAAAGGTTGTCAGAATGTGGTTTCTAATGGCACATTGATTAGAAAGGTAAGAATAGATACAAATGGCTATCATAAATATGTTTATTGCAAGAAATTTTTCATTAATGCTTTCAATTATTTTTTCAAGCAGCATATCTCATTAAGGATTTTGTTCGGACACAATTGAATGTGTGTGTAATTGTTTAAGCTGATAATGATGTAAAAATACATTTGCATGTATATGACGGGCACAATACTTAAGTTAAAATCAAATGTTCTCCTCATGTAGCCCAATTCTGTGTTAAGTACAGTATGTGCAGTGAAGTATGTATGTATCATACCCCAACCTGCCTTGCTCAGCTCTTGAAAGTCTATCCATCTGACATACATTTGCAAACAGTAATAATGCCTGTATCATAGGAACGTATTTCACAGGACTTCCTAAAGTCTCACACATATAGGCCTATGTGAAGTATATCTCCAGTCACACTGAATGTAGTTTATCTGTAATGAACATGGCTGAAAGGGAGTTCTCCGGTAGTACTGACAAATAGTCACCCTGATTGAAATTTACACATTATTTATTCCATAGATTTGATTCCCACATTGGTCAACTAATATTTTACAGTGTGCAATTCCAGAAATGTTATGTGCCAGGTCATCCTATTTAACCTACAAAACACCAAGGATAACAATAAAAGCCATTGAGGCTGTCAGTGTTGATCATCTGAAAAGCAGTGAATAGGGTGAGCATCAAGCATGGCAAATCTCATTGCCATGCTTCATGTCTTCATGGCTGTTTCATAAATTACCTCCTGCTTGGTTTGCAAAAGCCTCCCTGTGCTTACCACTGAGCAAATGCAGTTGGCATGGTTGTTTGTATTTGCACACTAGCCATTAAACACAAGATTGGAATTTGGTGCCAGTTCAGACATAGAGTTGATGCTTGACTTCTGCAACATGGCTGGTGTGGAAGATGATGCTGAATTTAGAGCACAGAGATGGGGCATTAAGGAGTCCAGGATATTTGTTGCATTGTTCTTGAAGTGCTACAGCCATAGGCTGCAGAAGGGGGACTATACTGGGTCTCAGTATAAGACTGAGGCAAGTCAGTGTCCAGTGCAACTGGCATCCCACACACTGGCTAGACTTATTGTCACCACTATAGTGACCTGAAACAGCACAAGAAGGACATCCTTAGCCAATGGGAGGATGCTTTTAGGACTACTGGCATCTCTTTGTTGTGGAAGTATACTGACCCATCAGTATTAAATGCCATAGGATGCAGCACACAGCCAAGACTGTTATTCAGTATGCTTTAATGTATCTTCTTCTCTGTTGTACAGCTGCTGAAGACATTGCTGAGAACAGGGAGATACACCAAGATAGATTAAATTGCCTCAGAGAGACACCGGGTACATATACATCAGGTCTTACTGTAAGCCTAATAAGTATTTCCATTGTATGTAGCATGGAAATCCTGAAATAAATACTCTGTTGTCATACATTTTTACTTACAAAAAAATGACTTGCAGGACAGAGAGGTAGACCAACCACTGTGGTTCAGTCTGCCATCCCTCCACAGTTTGTAGCACTGACACCCAGAACATCACTGTTCCAAGCTGTCAGTGCTACCTCCAAAACCCTTACCCTATCCACCCCATCTGTATTATGTAGCTCTGCCTCAGAAGCTGGTGCACTGGTATCCTCTGGGATTAGTATTAGTGGAGGTGGTGATTTTGTCACCCATCAAGGGCTGGTGGAGAGTATAATGGAAAGGAGCCTTGGTGCATACATTGGCTGAGTAGAAATGGTACCTCATCACATTCTCAAGATTCAAGATGATGACATGTTGAGCCTGATACAAGAAACTAAGACAGTTGTCAGTGATGACAGTTCTGAGGGTAAGGACTAGATTCTCACTGTTCTCAGGCTTGATGTGGGTGCACCTTTGAGATTGCCTGCCTATCCCCAATCATGGTGTCCCCCAATATTTTGTGTCCATCACCATCCTTCTCTCCCTTGATTGCACTGTTTGTCTGTGCCTGAGTCTTCACCTAATGTTTCTACCTGACCCTGACATTCCTAAACCCTTTTCCAACCTTCCACTCTCTTTGAAAGTAAAATAAGTAAAAAAATGGACACCTGTCACACAAAAAATGAACAGCCCATACATAGCTCTCCATTTCGCCTATGTGTCTTCTTGACACACATGATCTGGTGCAATTGGCAACATTATTTTGTTGTTGTCACCTACCCTTGGTGTGCTGACAGTCCAAATTCAGCAAGTTCTGTCTACACTTCTACATTTATGTTGTGAAGAAGTGGATAGCCATGTTTTTCTCCAACTACCTTCCTTCAAATTCCTCTGCTGTTTCCCCTGTGCCCTCCCCTCTGCTTGCCACCTCCCCCCATTTCACCGCATTCCTGTCAGCTCCATTTTCACATGTTTAATCTGGTCATAAAATAGAATCACACACAATGCATATGGCCAGAAATGGCCCATAAGAAGGCCATGCATTTTCCACCCTTAACATTTGCATAGACATTGTCATCACACACCCGTGCCAAGTGAGAGTAAATGGCTGTTCATGTCCTATTGCAAAACCTGCTTAGTTGTTGCCAGTACCCACAGAAGACAGGTCATACTCACACAAAAGTATTTAAACATGCTGTGCTATTGGAATATATAGTAAAGGTAGAGTAAAGAAGTCACTGGCAACAATTACTCTCACAGTTGTGTGAGTACTGGATATAACCAAATACAGCATCCTCTGTGCAGTGCGAATATAACAGTTGTTTAAAGACTAATGTTTGACCCTAGCATCAAGGGTTTGATTCCAGATGTATGTCACATTATTTCTTACTGTCATGATGTACTTCTATGATCTGGTTCATGACACATGTCTGTTTATCAGTGTTAAGAATTCACCAACACATCCAAGATCATGAGGAAGATTTAGTAAACAAACTGTATTCATCTTAAGGTTTCAGCAGAATTTTCCTGTCCTACAGCTTCTTGATCCCCAGAGCCATCAGATGAATACTGAGGACACACCATAAAGATGTGCATTAATGACCCATATGTGAAGTTTGAGTTCCTTGTTGCAGTGCTGAGACAATGACCATGTCTGTAAGGCTAATATTTCCTCCTGACAATGGTTCAAATCTATCATTAGGTGAAACTCTTATTGCCTGTTTTTTCTGTGAATGTGTTGCCTATGTATCTCCTAAGCCTCTTCTGTTTTATCAGTTGTATTCATCAGCATTTTCACAATGAGTGGGAAAGAGCAACTGTAGCTTGTGATGCTAGATGAAATTTCAAGCGTTACTGCAAAATGTGGTGAGTTTTCATCTTACATTGTATTGTACATCAAATTAACTTGTGATTTACCTTGAAGCATGTCTCATATGTAGTATGTATAAAAGATTATTTCAGTAGCTATAACTTATGCAGTTTGGCAAGACAACATATTTATGGCAGTCCTTCCTGTGTATTCTTAAAGTCATGATGACAAATTCTTATAATAATCACATTCTGGCACCCTTTGTAAAATAATCTACGTACTGGAGGTGAACCCTGCTTCATCTATGCTTTTTCTTGTAGCTCAATGAGCTCACCAATTATGTCACAGGGAAAGCTAGGCTGCCAGGTGGATTTTCACCAGTAAGTTCTGTCCATAGTGCTGATGCCTAAGCATTACTACTTATCCTGTTTGAGCTATAGAAGGCTAATCAAATTAATGCTTTCACTTTTTGCTTAAGCTGAAAACTCTGCTCTCAGCCTAACATCATGTAAACATGGAAGGCAAGCACCACACTTCACTTTTGAACTGAGCTTTTACCTAACATGGAATGGTATAATACAACATGTGGCGTGTATGTATGCAACATGTTAAGATAAAACAGATTTGTCGTAAATGTGATCAAACTCACAACATTTCTTCTCTGATTCTTGTTTGTTAAAGTTTGGCATAGAGCAAATGAACACCACTAAATGCTGGTACTTCTCACATAAAGCTCAACACATCAAAGTATAATCATGCATTTGCTAAAATTTTGCCAATGTCCACAAAAATACATTTCTCAACATTGCGGTTTAGGAAGAGGTTTTAAACAAAAGTAAGTATTGCTACTGGATTATATTACTTCATTTCATGGAAATTGCTTATACTCGTGAAATGCAGTGGACTGTGTGGTTAACTGACTACTTCATTCTGGACAGTTATGGCTGCACTGCAGCACTGACACTTACAAATATTATACAACCACATGCAGTCTTGGCACACATACTTTATTATTATTAATCCCTCTTGCATTGGAAAATTAAGTATTGTTTGGTACTGTTGGTCCATATTGCCCATGCAACAGCACATACATTGCTAAAATCACTACTATTAATTAAAGTTTACATACCATCATCATAACCTGATGATCCATGAATGTTTCATTGCCCATTTCTGTTGTGTGTGTGTGTGTGTGTGTGTGTGTGTGTGTGTGTGTGTGTGTGTGTGTGTGTGTGTGTGTGTGTGTGTGCGCGCCTTATTGACACAACACAGGTGCATGACACATGCATAGCTGACAAGTCATCAGTATGTTACATACTATTGATTATTACATTGCACTTACTCTGTCATAGTAACAAATATGGATTTGCATAAAACTTTAAAATCAAAATATCTTCTGTGACACAGAATGAGGAGCTATTCCTATCTGCACTGCACTGTCACAGTGTAAAGATCAGACTTCTGTGGTGGCATTTGCCTTAAGTACTGTGTCCTCTAGATTGCACAGCTAGATATGTAGGAGGTTCTTATCTCATAACAGTTAATGTGTGTGTGTGTGTGTGTGTGTGTGTGTGTGTGTGTGTGTGTGTGTGTGTGTGTGTGTGTGTGTGTGTGTGTAGTTGAGGAAATATGACCTGACTTACTGCTGGCCTCAATGAAGGGTGAGTCCATATCAGTGTCAGACCCTTCTCACAACATCATCTTCTGTGTAAAATAATGTCAATGTCATCCTTATAAAGTGCTGTCTTACACTGCAGACATAAGACCTGTGTTGAGTACTGTGTTCTTTGGATTGCATAGTTAGATAGATGGGTGAATCTGATCTCACAGCAGTCGACTTGTGTGTGCGACTGTACCTAAAGATCACCTCATTAACTGTGCTCCTTTTACTCACACTCATAAGAAACATTTACATGGTCAGATCAAGTCCACATCCCCTTTTCTATCTTTACACAAGCACATACTGTCTACAATACACTGATGAGGTCATCATTTCAATAATGCACTCTCACACTATAAAAGTCAGACTTCTCCTGTGGGGTGTGTATAATACACTTACCTGTTGATTGTGTGAGTTGATAGGTAGGTAGTTTGAATGCAGCAGTGAAACTTTCCAGAGTGCGTGTGTGAATGCAAATAGATGCAGGAATGTCTTGCATATTTTACTACTGACAACAGTCACAGTTTCACATAGCTGTAAAAGTCATTTTTGCACACATATCTCCTTTGCATGACACATCTGATGTTATCCTTTCCAAAATGTAGTCGCATGCAGTCCAAGTTCTCATTTGGCATGTGTGTATAACACACTCTTGTGTGTCGATTCCTTCAGTACATAGCTAGTGAGTTTGAATACAGGAATGAATGCCATCTGTGTGTGTGCTTATTCCACTTACTGTCCAAAAAAGGTAAAACAAAGAGCGAGAAGGTCACACAGAAAAAACAATCGGTAAAAATGAAATGAAAACTCAAGACAACCGAGAAATTCCACTGAGTGACCTCTCAAACCTTTTGAATTAGAGGCACATGGGATATATGCAAATGACCTTTAGGAACATCAGGTGTTTCAGCTATATTCAAGAGGTTTGAGAGGTCACCAAGTGGAAAGTTTTAGCTTATCCAATAAAGGTGTAAATACATATATGAGGCATATCTATATGTGCTGTGCAACTACTTTTTACTGGAAATATGAAGGTAATACACAATGGTGATATCATCCATTGAAATGTGCAGTGTCACATTTGTCAAATAAATCTGTTATTGCACTTATGTTTCTGTAAACCTTCATTAGCCTGTGATGTTAGCTATGTATTTCAAATCTTGACATCATTGCTTACCATCAGTGTACATGTTGTTAACAGTGCTGTCCCTCACATGTGCTATGTTCATGTGTAGATGTTGCTTCCTGTTGCAAGAGTTTATTCTTCATTTACTTTGGGAAGGCTTTACTGAAGACTGATGCTGTCATTTGAATAAACTGTCATTTCATAGCAGTTGTAGTGAAACACATCTTCAGGAGTGAGGACATGAGATGATGTAATGTATGCTTTTGCTTAAATAAGGCATGTTCCAATACAAGATTACATTCACACTGTATGTAATTGCTGTTCTTCCATCACAATGACAACAGAAGGGGGCTATAGGTGTGTTTGGGTGCACCTAGCATCAGGCAATGTTATTTGAAATATAGTTAGATTCTTTCTAAGTAATTACAGGAGCATATATTCCTTGATTCCTACACATGATGTAATGCTGTCACATAACCACACATATGACAATTGGTCATGCACGCATACCATGGCACGTTCATTGATCCCACTATGGTGTTGATTTTCTCAACATTTAGACAAGTGTTCCTGACCAGCACTGAGTGACTGTAACAATATGTGTCCTTAACTGTTCTGCATGAAAGAGATCCCCCACAGTTATACTTTGAATGTATAGCATGGCCTCCCCCATCCATTTTAGCCAATGTAAACTGTGGTCAAATAAAGTACAGTTGACTGAGTCATTTCACCTAGGTAGTGCTCAACAGTTGTTATAACAGTTCCTCTGTGGAGCATGTGATTAATAGCCATATTGGTAGCTGGAGGACTTGTACAACTTATGTTCAATTCTAGCATAGGGATTCCTTGTGTGCCCCCTTCTCTTTAATATCTTTAATATCTTTACAAACAATCTACGTTCTGCCTGCTGCACCTCTTCTCTGATCTAGTACACTGATGACTCAACTCTTATTACCCTCTCCAACAACCTTTAACAGACTTCTTTTAACACCATTGAACAATGATTAATCAATAATTAACTAATTATTAACCCAAAGAAAACTAAGCTTCTTCTTTTTCTTCCAAAATCCATGTCCAACCTTAAATCATCCTTTAATCTTTCTTCCATAGACAACACCATCATTCATGCTGACTCCCATATTAAACTTATAGGTATCACAATTGACAATCAACTGAAATTTGATATTCATATCCACCAATCCATCAAAAAGACCAATCAAAAACTTGGTCTTTTGTACAGAAACTAAAAATTCTTATCCATATCCTCAAGAACTTCACTAGCTCAAGCCTACCTTCTCTCTTGCCTTTTTTATGCCTCCCCTATATTTACTCACCTAAAAGCTAATCT
This sequence comes from Protopterus annectens, assembly GCF_019279795.1. Lineage (NCBI taxonomy): Eukaryota > Metazoa > Chordata > Ceratodontiformes > Protopteridae > Protopterus > Protopterus annectens. Next base: position 1,645,186,675 of record NC_056737.1, on the reverse strand, counting down.
TTTAGAAAAGCTAGAGCAGACATACAACCAGATAACTAGGTTTGCCTGTAACTCCCCTTACAAATCCCATCACTGCCTATCCTTCAAACAACTACAGTGGCTTGAATTCCCTCAACTTCTCCAACTTTCTCAGCTACAGATGACACATTCCCTACTGCATAAACCTACAAACTGTCCCTCCCTGTCTACCCTACGATCTTTGTATAAACCTTCATGATCACTCTGTTGCACTCTCCAACAGCTACTCGATACCTATAGGCCTAACAAACAGGTAGATTACTTTACAAATGCATTATATCTCAAATTTGAAACAAACCCCTCCCAATACATGCTCTATCCAATCTTCTCTTCACTTCAAAAAAGAATTAAAGAGCCACCTTGCAACTCCCCCTCCTGTATCTGCCACCACCCTCCCTAATTCTCTCACACATTTTGGGCATAACATAATTTTCCTCCTCCCTTGACTCTAATGTAACTTTATATACCAACACTGGGGCCACTGAGCTACACTATAACCTAATCTCATCTTATCCACTTCTCTTGTTACCATCTTGTCCCCCCCACCCATAGCTGCATTTCTCTAGACTCTGGACTTCAACTTTACTTTCTATAGCTGCTTACTTTCCTCTCTACACTCTCCTAGACCTTTCCCCTTCCCCCTCCCCCAATTTTCCCCCTATTGTAAGTAATTATCATTTAACAATTTTGGAGTCCTTCACTATTTTTGTCTTATTTGGATGATCTTTTGTAAATCTGATTTTTTTTTATTTTTACTCCTGTTTCTACCTCTTGTAATTTGCTACAATGTTATTGTTGAATCATTTTTTTAATGCTGAGTTATTTTCCATTATTTATACTTAATCTCTGCTGCTCTGTATTTATAAATGTTTATAGTTTTTTTTTTTTGTTGTTTAGATATATTTGTGTAGAGTTTTCTCCTCAGGTCTCCACTGAAAATGGGCCAACAGCCCAGTTGAACTAACCCGGTTAACAAAAGACAAATAAATAAATACATTTGTGTGAAAGTACTGACATCATACAACAACCATTACATCACTTTTGTCTTATCCATTGATAGGTTGCACGTTGCACAAACGTGTGAACATAGCTTTGGATTTCATGGCAGTATATATTTGTTCTGCCAGTGTCATGATGACAGTGCCACTGTGGCATATGCATTGAGTACTGTGGCATACAAGAGTGTGCTCCAGTTCTTGGGTGGTATGTGTGCAAACATGCAGAGAAACCTTTCTTGACTAAGGAACATTGAAATATGACTGATCACAACTGTGTGCTCACAAGCAAATTCACTCAATTGCCATCAGTCTGAAATGATTATATGACATTCATTATCAGGGATTGTTTCTTAATTCACACATTAATTTTATTTGTTTATGAAAATACCCATAGCTACCTCCTATGGCACATGCCGACAATATACAACTCTAGGAAATACTTTCCATCATAGTGTGTTTTTTGCACCTGCAAAAAGAGAAAAGCCCTGCAAGTAGGATCCAAGTGCAAGGCAAAACAAACTATCAGTAACTGAAAAAATGCCAGCACAAAACTCAGTATATATCAGCAACAAAACTACAACAACACTAAGGTAAAACTTAAGTGTTTTAATACATATCGAACAATTCAATAATCCAGACCGGTTTCAGCCTAACATGGCTTTCCTCAGTGGAACAAGAAAAGTACAAACAGGAAATGATGCACAAATGCAGGTTTAAATATGGTCCATAGACCAATGAGGTGCTTCCAAAGGATTTTAGGCATGCCCATAATAATGCCCGAAAGAAAAACTGGAAGGAAAAATACAAACTAGAAAATAAAAAAATAACAAGTAGAAAATAGATGATCCAAATAGCAAATATGGTAATAAAACATAAGTATGATAATACATTCAATATTGGATATATTAATTGGTTATAAATGATCATTTAAACCAGGAAAAAATAGTGCCCCTAGCTTGATAATCCAGTATTTCTCTTTTTGGTTGAGAATGGAATGCCATCCCTGTTTGTTGGATCTGTCACCCAAAATTCTATCTACAATACAAAATTGAAATCTAGCAGTATGATGTTGTGTGTAGTGCCTGAACAGAGCATTGGTTTCTCTTTTGGTTCGAATGTCAATATGATGTTCCGACATGCGTAATCTCAATGCCCGTGATGTCTGACCAACATAAAATTTACCACATGTGCAAGTCGCAAGATATACCACCCAATCACTATTACAGTTGCCAAAAAATTTCATGTTAAAAATCCTGTCAGTGCTTTTACTGGAAAATTGTTTAGATGTGAATATAAATGGACATGATGAACAATGGCCGCATTGATAAGTGCCCCAAAGTTTGTCACCAGTCATCGTAAGTTCAGGCACTACACACAACATCATACTGCTAGATTTCAATTTTGTATTGTAGATAGACTTTTGGGTGACAGATCTAACAAACAGGGATGGCATTCCATTCTCAACCAAAAAGAAAAATACTGGATTATCAAGCTAGGGGCACTATTTTCTCCTGGTTTAAATGATCATTTATAACCAATTAATATATCCAGTATTGAATGTATTATTATACTTATGTTTTATTACCATATTTGCTATTTGGATCATCTATTTTCTACTTGTTATTTTTTATTTTCTAGTTTGTATTTTTCCTTCCAGTTTTTCTTTCAGGCAGTATTGTGGGCATGCCTAAAATCCTTTGGCAGCACCTCATTGGTCTATGGACCTTATTTAAACCTGCATTTGTGCATAATTTCCTGTTTGTACTTTTCTTGTTCCACTGAGGAAAGCCATGTTAGGCTGAAACCGGTCTTGATTATTGAATTGTTCGATATGTATTAAAACACTTAAGTTTTACCATAGTGTTGCTGTAGTTTTGTTGCTGATATATACTGAGTTTTGTGCTGGCATTTTTTTCAGTTAATGATTTTTTGCATCTGCACAATAACTGTGTTAGGCAGGATTGCCTTGCACAAAGGTATTATGTATGTCACACTCTACTCCCACATTTGTAACACCACACACACCTACATATGAGATCCATAACCATTAGAATATTGAAATACATAATTCCATTCAAGGTTGATTATCCTCATACATGGATTGGGCCTATTTCCGTGGCATACACAGTTAATACACTGGACAGTGTTAACATTGATGGGATGGGTTTGATTCTTGCAAAAGGAGATTGTGGCTTCTGAGTCATACCTATTTTCCAGCGTGTTATATTGACAAAATGCACGCTGTGCAAATACCACATAACATATGCACTGTCCTTGCAAACTGTCATTTCAACTCAGCATGTTGATGACATTTATATGTCATGTAATTGCCCTCAGCTACAGTGTTAATTTGTGTAAATGTCACATCCTGTAATATCATGTCTTATTTTATTTATCTATATTTGCTCAGAAAGTGTGACCACCATTAGTAATTATGACATATGTACTGCAAAATTTTATTACAAAATTGTCTTTGTGACATGAACACCTTCACATTAATTATCTTACAACAATTTAAACATGTACCACCCCTCTTACATATTTCTGTGTACATCTCTTTGATGTCTGTGCACAAAGTCTTCAGTACACTTTTCATGCCTGCTAACCCATGTATTGTACTTGCCCTTGCCATTTCTCCTCCCCTTACTTATTTCTGTGTTCATATGTTTCATTTATGTGCACAGTACACTCAGCACTCTTTTCCTGTGTGGTACAGCTTGCATTACTGGTCCTATGTAGCTCTTCATGCTGTCTGAACGAGTACAGTTAACCGGTTTGCCCATAGCCAAGCTTGTTTATTTACAGTGTGTGCTTGCACTGCTCAGCACATTTTCCTGGCTGCCAGCACTGTTGCTGGCCAAAAAAACGTCCTAGTATTTGTGTAAACATGCTGAGCATGCAAATAAGATTAGTGCTGCGGCTCAGCACCCTAATATGTAAACATTGTGCAGTCTCTGCAAAGCTTATGTGATTGTTCATGAATCCCATAGTATATACTTGTGTAAGTTATAAGGTTGATGTGTATTACAAATGTTGTTTTGTTGTTCATTTTAAAACATGTATTATGTGATGACTTTTTTACATAAGCAGTAACTTTCATCAGCTAAAGAAGTTCAAATTCAAAGAAGTTTAGTAGCTAAGCTAGGTAAGGAATTTGTTGTGATAATGCTTTTTTTTACTGTATATGAACATTACTTGCAGGATTAGTTTGATGAGAGATACCCTCAATATGTTTGGCTTTGTCCAGAATTATTGAGTAAAGAAGCTGAAAGGTATCACAAATTATGTTTTTTAATTTATTTTAATTTAATGCAGATTGCATCAGAAAAATAATGCACATTTGATTTGTTATGAATTAAAAAGCTCTACTTAACTGAATGACCCTTATTTTGATGCATCTCAATAACTATGTAGTTGTACCTCGATTATGGCTAATGGAGTCCTGGACCAGTCCACCCACCTGGTCAACAAAGTAACAATAACATACATAAAGTCAAATGCATTTTTTATTAGAGTTCCCTTCTGATGCAGTACATTGAGAGGTCTATATGTTTAAGTAAATCTGCTGTCGTGGATCATTTTATAGACATTCTTTTGTGCATAACAAAAAGAAAAAAATAATTTGGGTGGACTTGGGTATTTATTGATTAATGTCCTAACCTACTGGATCACTGTTCTGATGCATTTGCCCATCTAGTTGCCTGGAACTGGTTTGGTCAAATGTTTTGGTATTGGTGGTAGCCCTGGTCTTTGAAGTAGAATTACAATGTGAACCCAAGTTTATTGGATTATGTGGTGCTTTCTGAGACTTTTTCATATCCTGCAGATAACTCAGTTTTGTTCCATGCATCAGCATTGCTTGTGGAGAACAATAATTATCAATCAGTATGTGGTGTAATGTCTCTGCCTGTGGGTCATGACTAGATGTTTTACTTCATTACCTTGGTACATTAACCTTGCACAGTGTGAATTATCTCTCTCTCTCTGACTCTCTCTCTTAATATCTCTAAATGTTACTCCGGGCCATTTTGGAAACATTATGATCTGTACAAAAATAAATAATTCTGCATTGTATATTTAACTCCTGTACAACCAATTGCATAGCATACTTGATTGTTACTTGTATGTCAGTTGATTTATCTATTACTTGTTTGTGTCAGGACATGTCCAATAAATGCCAAAATCATAGAAAATGGCAAAATCCTCCATACTGAACAGTTATGAAGTAAAATCTTTTTTTAGAACTTAAACATTACCTGAAATGAATGAAAAAGAGACAATCAGTATAAATTTACAGATTTTCATGGTTTATCTTCAGGTGTCTGAGGTGAAATTCCCTGACCATCAGTTACCTGAAGCAAAAGATGTCAAGCAACACAGTAATGATCATTGCTTTTCATAGGAAATTACTGTCAGAACAATTTCTATGTATATGTCTGCGACTCCCTTCTTTGGGGAGATTACTCTGTTCTTTGAGTAGGTGCAACTGTGGAGTTGATATATATATATATATATATATATATATATATATATATATATATATATATATATATATATATATATATATATATATATATATATATATATATATATATATATATATATATATATATGTATAAGATTGGGGGTGTTAGAGATTTGCTCCCCATTAGGGATATCTGTTTATGTTTCTTTGCTATCAGAGAGGACCTACATATAATGGGATTGTCAGTGTTTGATAAGAAAGACTCTCCACTTGGAAAGTGGAAAAGTCTCTTGACCATGCACTTGAAGAACAAAACACAGAGTGCCCCCGAGCCTTTTCTGTAATAAGTAGTGTCAGCAGCTGTCTAAATGTGTGTCTGTGTGTGCATGTGTGTTGTAGAACTGAGAAACTAAAAATAACTAGATAATGGAATTTGACTGTTTACTGAAGTTGTGATGGTTTACAACACATTATCTGGTTGCAGACATGATTATTATTAATATTATTATAATTTTGTTAAAGGTCTGCACCCACATATTACTAGATTTTTATCATTGTTCCCCTGCCCCCAACACAATAACCATACAGTTGTGTATAGTGACCAACTTTATTCTGAAAACAAACTACATCCATAAATAAGCAAAATGCATATTCAAACATAGAAATGAATGTTCAGTGATAACAACAGGCATGTTAACATACTACTTGCATGAATGTAGACTGTGATGCAAATTGCAAAACAGTCACTCTCCATACCATAAACTCTACAAGGTTTATTTCTAAAACATTTGCTAGAAAAGGGAAAAAGGGGGAAGGGGCTATCTCCCCTTAGAAGGCCTTTTTAAATTACATTAGTTTGGGCTATGGGCTTCCCAGATATGCATACAATGAAACTAGAAAATTCTCCCTTTCTTTAAATATTAACTCACCCAGAACCCCCACCCTTACTTAAAATTACATCACATTCAGTACCACAAATAGACTATCACCCACTTCCTATTAACATACTTCAACTCATATCCTTTCTATTGCTGTCCTACAAAAACTCCCATAACAGCCTGCCATGCTCTAACACCGGCCACACAAAAAATTACTAAGCTCCCTGACAGGTGCTTAAAGACAAACAAGTCTACCCTAGTAAACTAACTTAATGTTAAGGCCAGTCAGTCACCATAATTTCTAGTATTGCTTCATTGCAAGCAATGTTTTGCTGTTACTATGGAATGGCTTATGGAATAGAAATCATAAAATACAAAAGAGATACAGGGGCGAAACTGTGTGTTCCTTCACGTAAACAAATCTAATCTGTGGCTATTAACAATATGCTGTGCTGACATCAAACAAGATTATGATTACCTGTAGCTACCAGGTTTAACTAGTTTGCATACTATGCTTTTCTGAATGGGATAGATGAGTTGCAACCAATCATAGGAATTAGCATAAAATTTAAAAAAAATACGTCCATTTTAGTTTTATGCTTCCTCTAGGAAATATAATACAAGGATCTAAGTTCTAATCTAACCCCAAAATCTTAAACTAAATGTATATCACTAATTAATGATAAACCTAAGCACAAAACTCTGACCATTACCCTAACTCTAAACCTAAAACTCTGACCTTAACACTAACCCTGAAATCCAAAACCTATCCATAAATCTAAAACTTTAAGCTAAACCCTAAGGTTAACCGTAAATACTAACCCTGACCCTAAAACATCAATGGCAACCCTTAACCTTAAACCTAACCCAAAACTCTGCCCCTAATCCCAGCTCTAAACACTAACCCCAAGCCTAAAACCTTAACCCTACAATTATAACCCTAACCTAAAACTTTCCCTAACACAAATCCTAAAATCCAAACTCTAATCCTAACCCTAACTGTAACTGTAATCTTAAAACCCGAAGACAGATATGTATTTCCGTTATACAAGTTCATCTTATTGGACTAGCATTTTCAACAGGAAACGTCAGACAATATAACTAGTAATTGTTTTTGCTTGTGAAAAATGCCCCTTTGGTTGCTACAATTAAAATTTTGTCTGAAGCATTGAATGGGCAGGAACTGCATTACTGCTACCTTATTCCAAGTCAGAAATGGAAAAGAAGAAGGCAAAATGTTGAAAACATTTTCTAGTGTCAGAGAAACTTACCTGATTGAGGATTTTGAGGTGAGATTGGTTTGGGCCCCTCTATGTGTGTATGGTGAATTCAGCATAGGATGAGGAAGAGCCAGGGGTGCAAACACTAAGAGTTGCACTGTTTTTGTTAACCCTCTTTTCACACCAAATAGATTGCTTGCTGACACTGCAGTGCACCATGGGGGGGGGGTGTTGCTGTCCTTCAAATGACATGTTGTACCAAGGTCCCGTGTACCAAATTTGGTGGTAACTCGTTGGACATAAAAGATCCCTGCAGCAACTTTAGAAAAGAGTAAGGGAAGGTCCCCAATACCCTGGCCAGTTTCTCCCTAGTATTATAAATACTATCTCGGGTCATCCCTAAAAAGAGGCTATGAGCCTAGTGGTACTAATCTGGTCAAAAATAATAAATAACTAAAATAAAAATATATTAGATATATATGTATATATATATATATATATATATATATATATATATATATATATATATATATATATATATATATATATTACCTTAATCCTTTGCTTTATATATGTATGGTTATACAAGATTTTTCTGTATTCTACATGCATAGGGTGAATGCAAGGCATATTTGCATAGAGAAGTTAACCATGCCAGTTTCTTAGAAAAAGCTCTACTTTTTGTAGTCATACTAATTTTCTGCATCTAAGCATTAAATCACTTAGTAAACACTAACAAGGCATTAGAGGCTGCAAAATTTGGTACAGTACTGGTAGATGCTACATTTCCAGACAGCTGCAGTGGTGCAGCAGTTAGTGTTGCTGCTTTGCAGCCAGAAGTTCCCTGGTTCGATTCTTGGCTGGAGTGCTCTTTATGCAGAGTTTGCATGTCTTCTCTGCGGTCAAGTGATTTTTAAAGATATGCAAGTAGGTATGTGTGCATCTTCTGTGAAGGTTGGGTGCCAGACTGGCAACTCAGAACTGTAAAAACCCCATTGACAATCAATCTGTGGACTGGCGATCCCCTGTGGTGACCCCTAATTTCTGTTACATGACTAGCCCATCAAGTGGCTTATTTTATGGATGTGCAATAACCAATGGAATACTAAGGTAGCTCACATATCACACTGAAGGGCTGTTAAGTGCAATATACAAACTGTGCAATAATTCAGTCTGATCACGGATATGCTGCTATTGTTTAAATTTTACTAATATTACCTTTATATTGTTCCTTGTCTTCCTTGTCTCCTGTTCTGGAATGGGTGTGGGTCACTGCAGTTCTACTTTATACTTACTAATTGCTACTTATTAAATTTCTACTGAGATATTTTAATACATTTTCTCTGTCTATGTGCAACTGTTTCCTGCATTGAGAATGAAGCATTGTAATTTCATTCAGTACACTGCTGTGTAGTTCTGAATGTCAGTAAAGTTTTCTTTGACTCTGACTATCTGAGAAAAGCCAAAATACATTGCTTTTACTGGTAGAGGCTGCAGAATTTGGTACAAAGTGGAATTCCCCTGGTTATATTATTATTTCTTTTGTTCTTTTTGTTTTTTCTTATGCATACAAAGCATAAGTTCAGATTACAAATGCATATATTATTACTTTTGTTCTTTTTGTTTGTTTTTTCTTATGCATACAACACATAAATTCAGATTACAAATGCATAGTGCCATTAGCCCTAACAGTTTTTTTCCAATAAGGATCTGTCTTTTGCAATAATACTAATCCTCTGTACTCAAGCATTAAAATGTCAGAAAGACATATTTTAATTGAAAGTGTATGCATAGAGGTTGCAGAAGTTGGCAGAGACTGAAAGCTGATTTTCCTGTTATATGTTCACAGAGCCTCAGTGAGAACTATAGTAGAGCAGTGCTGTTCACTATGACAGTTTCACTGAGAAGTGGCTGCTTTTTATAATCCTATAAATCCTCATCATACAAGTATTAAAAAGCTGAAAAATACATTTATTTTAATTGGAAGGATATTTGTAGAGGCTGCAGAAAAGTGGAAGTTGGATGGTTGTACTAGATGTTGTTGACATTATGCATACATGGCATGAATGAGATATGTGAGTCACAAAACTGTTAACCATGACAGTTTCTCTGAGATGTGTCTGATGGTGTTTTTTAAACATACTACATCTGTCTATCAAAGCACTAAAATGTTCAAAAACACATTGCATATATATTTGTAGGGATTATGGAAGTTAGTAAAAATGAAATTTAACCGTGTATGTCAAATTTTCCTGTACTGTGCCTGCACGGCATTAATGCAAACTATAACTGCATAGAGCTTTTCTGCCATGGCAGTTTCTGTAAGAAGTGTCATTTTTTATAACATACAAATTCTCTGCATTCAAGCACTAAAAATCCATTTACTTTAATTGAAAGTATAGTAATGAATAGAGATATGGGCAGAATTGGCTGTTTTATGCTGCTCATTTTTGCTGTTTACTGTGTCTTTGCAAGCCGGAGTTCTATGGAGTCTATTCCATCAGGAACAGCATGACAAAAATTAACTAAAAAGGCAAACAGTGTTTGATATTCCATATCTATCTCTAAAAGACATCAACACCTTTTTGCAGAAATGTGTTGCTGTTTAGATGGAAGATGTTGACTCCCTTCTGCAAGAAGCTCACCGTTCTGAGGAGCATATTGGTTCTGCTAAGCTGACAGAGGCTACAGATAATGAGGTAACTGCTCCTGACACTACCAACATACCTGAGAATACTGATAAAAACATCCTGAAATATCAGAGCCTAATGTAAACCAGAGCATACCACTGTCTTCCAGCAACACGCAGCTTCATATGTTCATAAGCAAATACTAGGCTATCAGTCTGCAGAGTATTACAAGCTTAGCAAATAATCAGAGATCCAAAGTCGACCCTGTACCTTGCATTTTTGAGGTAAAGACCCTAGCTATTTCAAGAATACCTCACAAAAAAATATTTCAACTTTAACTAACGAGCCTCAAACTATTGACACTGCCTTCTATAGACAATGCTCAACACTACTAAACGTAGTTCATATGAAATTCTCAGTTTAATTCATGAAACTTGCCACAGCCACAATCTGAGATACTAGCAGCAATGTCTGTAGAGATGTAGCTAAGGGGTTAAGATTAGATCTGCTAGAAGAATCTGTCAACTAATGACTTAGAACTGAACCAGTTTAAATGTAGAGAATCTTTACAGCAAATCAAAGCAAAGGCAGCAGGCATATTATCCCATACAGTTCAAATGTCAGATCAGATAAATTAAATTAAAAATATGCAATTATCCTTTGAAAATAAGTTACTTGACTTTAAATCCCATTCTAGAAGCAAGAAAAGTGTATATTGTAGATTACTGAAACAATTAAACAGATTCATTATTTGGCTTCTAGAAACTGTCATATCCAACATCTCTGTGCTGTAATTAAGAAAAAAAAACTAATAACTAGAATTTTTTACTGGATAGTGGACTAATCCAAGGAAAAAAAAATTCACTCATAGTCTCTGATTTACAGAAGAAATTAAGATAAGATAGGATTTTGTTACATTTGATTTTAGAAAAGCAAACAGTTGTGGAGATGTACAAAACAAGAACAGAAAAAAATATACAAATTTAATGTATTACAAGAGATAGCGTCAAATCTCATAAATATAACAAACACAATATACCTATTTATAATTGACTGCGGTGGTGGTGCTGCGGTAGCGTTGTCGCCTCACAGTTAGACGTTGCCCGTTCGATTCTCAGTTAAAGCGTCTACTGTATGACGATATGCGTGAATGGGCGTTCCTTCGTTGAAGGTTGTGCGTTAGGCCCGGCAAGCCAGCATATAAAACTCTACTGCCAATCATTAGCGGACCGGAGTTCCGCTGTGGCGACCCCTAACCGGGAAAAGCCGAAAGACACACACACACATTTTGCTATTTCAACCATCTTAAAATAACAGGAAAATGGAAAAGGAGTTGGAAGTGGTATTATAGAAGTAACAGGAAAAAATGAGCAATGAAAAGCAACACACGTTTAAGACAGAGAATTACAGATCGGAGTGTTGAAACAGCTTTAACCTTGTTGTAGCTCTCTACTGTGGGAAGTTTAGGAGATTTTTTTTTCAGGATTCCTTGTAGTCAGAGATATTTCATTTATTTTTAGACAGTGAGTCCTGAAGTTTTCGTGCAAGGATTGAGAATTTACGGGCTATTGAAGAGAGGAAATTGCACGTCTGTTTCATAAGGGGTCATAGCTGTTTTTTAGAGAAACAAATAAGTGCTTTTCATAATGCAATGTCTGTGAATAAGAGTGTTGGCATTGTCACTATATACAGCTTTATAGATAAGGGAGAGCAGAAGTAGGTCTATGTGTTCTTGAACAGGGTGACAGGTATCTCATTGAAATGAAATGCCGTTTTGTTTTTATTAGAGATAAGAATAAACCTGCATAGATTCATACTACACTACCTGCCCTTGCAAGGCATTTTAAGCCTATGCAATTATTTCTTGTGATACTCAAACCCTGCACCTGCTGTTTATAAGGCAAACACCTTAACCATTAGACCACCCTACATTACGCAGAATCTGTAGCTCTTTAATGTTTTTATTCTAGGTATAGGAAAAAAGAGGCAATGCATATTCCATCTGTGACATTTCTGTCAATGGTATTTCTTCCTACAGAGTAAGGCAATGAGATGTTTTGCAATGTCTAAATCATGTTGAGTTAGTTTTACCTTTAACATTGTTAATGTGTAGATGCAGAGTGATACTTCAGTAACAAAAGGAGAAGGCAGCTTCTATGACATCTTTATTGTAGCAAAGGGGATACAGCACAGCAGGCTGTTTAGGATTTTAACTTTTTATCTCAACTGAGAACAGACTGATGGTTGGATATAATCTGAAATGGTTTCATAGAAGAACGGGTAAGCTACATAAAGAATGAAGGTGGTCAATTTAAGGTCAGTGTGTTGTGGGTAGCGAGTTAATAAATATACTAAACAAAACTGGGACCAGGACAAGGTCATAACCTTGTGGAATGCCTGTAATAATTATATGTTGAGGTGAGAAGGCATCATTGTGTTTTACAGATAATTCTATTTGAGAGCTAATGGCAGAACAAATCTACAAGAACATGTACAGTTCTCTGTACAGTAGAAAACACCTAGAAAGAATGGCTCATAAAACTGTACTCTGTAACGCAGCAATATAATGCAATTACCTTGTGCGCCAATAAGCTTAGAGCAGCTAGTTGGGAGCCAAGTGACAATATCTACAGAGTATGTTGAATTAAGTATTGTGTAAATATTAAAGTTAGTAGAATTTAATATTGTTTAATACAATTTCCTTCGATATAGTGCAATACACCACCCCATTTTAACTCACAAATCAAAAGACTGGACATTATGGATATGTAATTTCTTAACTTCTCTGTAACCATCTTGGTGGATATGGGCATCTTGAAACAACACAGCGATTGCCTCATGTTTACTAAGAGCCACTTTATTTTTAAAGAAGCAGACACAGTTTGTGAGAGGTGTACTTACACAATAACATTGGAGGCTAGTCTCTTGCATCCAAGTGCACATCAGTTTGTTGAAACCACACACACACACACACACACACACACACACAACACCCACCTCAGCAAGCCCAAATGCACTCAAAAAAAAAAAAAAAAACATCAGTGGAGCCCCAAAAACTAAGCCCCTAAGGCAAGCAAACACACTTCCCAGCACTCTCATCATAAGGGACTGCATTGAAAGATATACTAATATCACTCTAACCAGGCTGAATAAGGAGACAATAACTGTTAGATGTTTATCTGAAGCCAGGATCTGCCAAATCACACATGTACTCAAGTCATTATGTCACAGGTACCAGTATGATTCCATTATAGTCTGTATAGGTGTAAATGACCTAAGATGTACCTCCCAGGAGAATATGAAGAAAAACATTATAGAGCTTTCAGGCTATGTGTCTCAGGCTGGTATGAGCCAAGCATTTATCAGCATACTACCATCGCTGAGGATGATGCCACAATATGAGCAAAAATGATAGATTTCAACAACTGGCTGATTTCTTGTGTCATTCTAAGGGGATCCAATATTTTTCAACTTAGGAGGACATGGTTAACAGACCATGTTGCTTTGACAAGCATGATCCAACTTTGCCCCTCCAGGTTTTAAAATACTGGATGAATCTTTATCCACCCCATAATGTCCTTTTTTATGCAATGCAAATTTGATAAACCTACTGACAGAGCAAAATCAACTTAACTGAACCTCAAAGTACTACTGCTCAGTTACAGGAGCCTAAACAAAAACCTTCACTCCCTCCAAGCTTTGCTCACATTTGAGAATATAGACAGCTGTGCACTTACTGATACATGGTTTAAAGCAGCAGAGAGTACAACAGCAGTGCAAGGTTTCAGTGCCTTCCACACTTTTAGATCAGTAGCTACACAGAAAAGAGCTAAAGTTGGAAATGCCTTAATAATCTTTACAAAAAGAATTCAGGGAGTAAACACAATGTCCTCCACTGACTGCTTCAAAGCCCTGTCTCTTTACTTGGTACTATACAGACTTCTGAGAGGTGATCTTTGACTGGCATACAGGGCATCCCTGGACCTTGTTTTGGTGAACCTTTTGCAAATCCACAAAACAAACAGCATCAGTACTACTAGATTAAAAGACCTATACTTTGCTTGCTATACAAACAGGACATGTTGGAGAGAGATACATTTTTCAGTGAAATCCCATTCTGTGGAACAGACTCCCCATCCATATGAAGCAGAGATCCTCCCTATCCCTTTTTAAGCGCAACTTAGACCAATGGTTGCGTAATCAAAAATTCATCCTTTGTCTCTCTCCTATGTCTCTGATGGATTCAGTAAATCACCACTATATAAATCAGATTTGTGGGACACATCTCGATTGCATGGCTAAGGTTATAAGGTATCTGGTTGTTGTTAGCCTAGTATATATCAATGAAGCTACAGTGGAGCAACCAAACTCTGAGGACATTAGTTGACTGTAGTAGGGTGAGTCTAGGAAGATGTGGGCATGCCCTTTTCAGCTAATTATCTGATGTCACTTCTTGAATTTCCTAAACAAAGATGCTGTGGTTTAATATAAAAAGGCAATATTGTAGAAGAGCTCTGCATCATAGGCAGCAAGGGAGTCCCCCCCTCCACTATCACCACTGTATACACAAAAGTAAAACTTATTAACATATAAATAAGCCATTAAATCCTCTTCTCCCACATGCAATATGATGACACTGAGAAAAAAAAAAACATCAGGAAGATGTGGTTTTGGGTCACATTTGGTGCTGCAAATTCTAGGAATACTACACAACAATAATGCCTGACATGGTGGGCATTATCAGGGAATTGGTGCACACTTGCTACTCATGGAAAGGCATTCATTTCCTGATAACCCCCACCCTGAAGGTCATTATTGTAATTAGAGAATGGAATGTTAAATTGCTTTGTATTTTTAGAACTATATACTTTTTATATATTTTTGATGTAAAATAGTTTATCTTCCTTATGTTTCAAGTTTTCTGTAGCATATGTAACTGTTGTTGAAGTATTTTACATCCAAAATATGTTATGCAAGCACTTAACACACACACACACACACACACACACACACACACACACACACACACACACACACACACGCACACACACATACACACACACTTGCACACACTTCATTGTAAGCTTCTGTGGGGTTTTCTTCATTCAGAAGCTGCTAGAAGTATTCCTTTCATCTGCCTCTGATGTCCTTTAGACTGGTGAACAGCTTTTTGCTGGCATCTATTATGAAGGGTTATGTCTGTGTTCTTTATCTTTCTGCCTTGCAACCTGATACAGTTTCTTTGTGCAATTTACTGAGCTGCTTTCAAGATGCTGGTTGAGTGTCTGTGATGCATTGTTCTTTGCTATTGCAAGTTCTGTCTTAACCTGTTTGCTATCCAACTAATATTACTTTTTAGCCTGGTCCATCTTTCTATCTCCCACTTTCTCCTGCACACCTTCTTTCTTTCTTTTGATGACTTCTTGGACTTCTGTATTTCACCACCACCTATCATTATGTACTTTATTTCCATACCTGGCTCAGCTACATATCTGTTCTACAGTCCTTACACATGCTGTTTTGAGATCCTTCCAATCTTCTTCAACTCCACCTATAACTTCTTCTTGAGGTGCCAGAGCCCTGAGTAGTTCTTTGAACTCTTCTGCTTTAACTTCTAGTCATCTTTCAGGTCTTCAGCCTTGATGTTAGAGTCTTCTCTTACCACCGCTTGCAGTTGACTGTGGCAACCAGTGGTTTATGCTGCAGGTCGACAGTTTCACCACAGATAACTTTGCAATTGCTGATTCAAACCCAGTGCCCTTTCCTTACTAGGAGGAAGTTTGCCTGAGTTGCATGTTGGCCACCTTGTATGTGATCATCTGAATGTCTTGCCTGCTGAACCATGTCTTGGTCACCATCAAGTTATTTGCTAGACAGAAGTCTAGAATGCTCTTTCCATCTTTATTCCTGTTACCCCACCCATGTGGACCCAGACAGTTCTCATATCCTATTTTGTCCATCCTGAGATGTGTGTTCAGGTCATGCATTATCAAAACCAATTCATGTTGCCTTGCTTTTTCTCATAAGTCCTGCAACTGCTCTCTGAATGCACTATTTTCCTCACTATCCCAAGTCTGCTGTGGGGCATAGGCTGAGATTATGACTACTACCCTATTATTATGCTGGATTCAGATTGTCATGAGTCTGTCACTGATTATGATGACATCTTTCACTTCCTTCTGAAGCCTCTTTTTCACCACAATTCCCACACCATTTCTATCCCAGCATCCTCCTCAGTAGTAGACTCTGGATTAAAAGCCAAGTGGCTTTCCTGTACTACCCTTTCATCTTGTCTCCTGGATACATAAGATGTCCAGGTTCCTCCTTATCATCATGTCATCCCTTTCCAAGCTGCAGCCTGTCAGTGAACCTACATTTAATGTAGAAATTCTTAGTCCATGTTTGACATGTTGATTGATTTTTGTCCTGCTTTTGCTGAACAGAGCTATTCTAGGTAACCCAAGCTAAGCAACTTGACACTAGCCAGCCAGTAGCTTATTGATTCAAGGGTGCTGGGCTTTATGGCAGGTGCACATTGGCCAATAGGGGCATATACAGAGTTTGCTTTTGTAAACTTCATACATCCCCATCCTTGACCAGTAATTGTTATGCACTGAATGTCATCAGGACCACCTTCAACTCTGTGATGGAAAAACTGATGCTCACTGCCCTTCTATTACTCACATGACCCACTAATTGAATCTGAGTCAGCTGGGTCATAGTCAGAGCTTTATATCCCTATGCTACCAGAATGGCTAAGGAAAGTCATTACATATTTAAAGTATAATCTCCATTATGAGGTAATTCTGAACCATGAGTTGCAATGATTTTGATGATCAGTGCATCACAAGCATTAAAATTTTATGATAGGTATCTTCATTAGATGATCAGTATAAGACTGCTTTGAAAGTCTGTGTAAGTGATTTTGTGCACAGCTTCCTAATGCATAGAAGAAGAGTCCATCAGTGGCTGACATAGCCCATCTCCATGACAGACATATAGTCAATCACTAGTATGTGAACAAAAACATCATATAGGAGCTAGCAGTCATTTGCTGACCTCACATAGGATTGCAGGAAATGTGTGGAATGCCTATCCAAATAGACATGAAGGTTTATGTGACATTTTCACAGATCTCAGCTTTGCATACCTACATGTGATTCTAATGCATGAGGAGAAGCATGTTTGGTTTCTGTGTACAGCAGAGGAGATAAATAGTCATATTCTGGTGCTCTATAGCATAACCAATTTTCATGAGGTTGTGGCAGGCATTGAATGCAATCATGCTGCTATCAAGGCCCCATCTGCTCCACATGGCATCCAGCATTACAACCGGAATGAGTTCTACTCTATCAGTGTGTCTGTATATCAACAATACAGTTCCTATGATTCACAAACCTGGCAAACATGCGATCCCTACAAGTGTTTCATGGGTGAGTACTTTCCACAAGTCATCTTGCTGGTCGGTATACACAGTGACAGCCCTAGAAGCCATGAAGGTCAGTTTCATGAACATAGGTAGCAGGCCACTCATAATGGTGTTTGCAATTGGTGTTGCAGGTGATAGCACATATTACTTGGAGCTGTGGCTGATTATGCCAATCTGCATTTCCCAGACAGTGGTAGAGATGGCATTCTGCACTGTACTGCACTGGAGTACTGAAGTTCTTCTTACACAATCTAGATATCTTTGGTGGTGCACTGCAGTATGCTCCAGGTACATGCAAAAAGATGATCCAGGGACAACACAAATATATCTTTGTGGTATATATTATGCTTCACAAAACACTGTCATGAATCCTGTTACAGAAATAACAGATCATAACACTGGTTGTTGTTGCTGTACCACTAGCAGAAGATGAACTGGATGGTGTCTATTGGAGTACTGCCTCAATGAGAAAGATGCAGTAGGTCATGGCACTGGAAAAGGGAGTGGTATCTTGTCCACAGCTATGGACCATGAAATTACACACAGATAACTATACAGTGCACTGATTGACCATGCTGTGCATCAGACATCATCATAACCTCATTATCTAGAGGGGTGGGTAGGGAACAGTCATCATCATTTGCAGAGGTGGAATTATGGGTACAATGGTAGGGGATAGCAATCTTAGCATATATAGACTGGTCTTGTATGGTGCTTATAGTAAGTATTTACAATGCTGGATGGTTGTGAAGTGTCATGGATCATGTCATCAAGTGATGCTGTGGAGCATCCAGGTGGGAATGCTCACCGTGTGTAACATGTGACTCTGTAGTGACTGTTCTTGAGACATGCAGCCCAGGGTATTGTGTAACATGTTGGTGTTATCAGTGGGAATGCTGACGTGGCCCCTGTTGTGTGATATTGCAGATAAATGGTTTCCAGTATATCACAATCAAGTAATGTCAATTGATGGACATTACTTGATCATGATATACTGGCAACCATCTATCATGATCAGGTAATGTCAGTTAGTGGACATCTATCAGGGAGTGGACTGGACTGTAGCTGGGGTAACCTGAGCTAGATGGCCAGTGGCATGTTCCCACATTGAGGTTAAATGAATGTCAGTCATATCCATGTTAGTGAATGTGTGCAAGGTTGAAGGCCACGATCAAGGCATCTGACGGTCAGCTATTTCCATATGAGCAGCTACAGCCAGAGGGGGAAGCAACCATATATCTCATGAATGGAGGTATGGTGTGTGTCATATCTGCAAAGCAGCTGTCCATAACTGCAATGTGTAGCTCTCCCTTTAACTTGGCTATGGTAGGCAGTTCCAAGCAGCTGCAGGGATGTGTAATGCCCGTCATGTGGGCTTTTATTGTATGCATTCACTTTAAAATTTCCATCATTAGCTAGATGTCTACATGTAGGTCATTTAGTTTTTCACACAGATCACACAGCACACTGAGCAACTCAGACATTGTCTGAATAGCATTCTTCACTGCCTGGATCTCAAACCCTGCACATCCTATATTTGGTGCCATTGGGTAATGCTCATGAAATGGAATAACAGGGCCTCAGGTTGCCAACAGCTACCAGTACACCTGTCCTTAATGGGGTATATGTGCATCTTGTATGTGGTCTGACATTCTGATGATGGCGATATTGGTGCTATGTATCATGTGTGGGGTTCACACAGACGGGATACCCAACACTAAACACAGGTGATGCAGGAGATCTGTCTTGGCCCTCAGCACTCCACTGACCTGTGGAAGAAGAGAGTGTTCCCTCTAGTTAGTACTACCAGCAATACCATTGTGATCTGAGATCATGCCATGTATACAGTATCATTGTCAGCCTATAAAGAAATGCTGACATCAAGAATGTGCAGACCTGCAGTACCAGAACTTCCCCCAGTGCAGCATGTGAATTTATAGAGATAACATGCCAGTCTGTTAACCTGTACATGTGATATTCCCACCACCATGCATCAGACAGGCAGTCAGACAGTTACATGCCAAAAATTTACATATCCTAAGAGCACTTATATACTTTGTGGTGCAAGCTGTCTGTGTTGCACACCCAATGACCCAGAATAGTAAAAATGTGATATAGTATGCAAGCTTAAATATAGAGTAGTTAGACAATTTCCTATTAGAGTGGCATGTCACAGTTTTCACCTGTCACATCCCCCACATACACATTTGTAGTCATTCCCTCAAGTGCAGATGTTCTCACTTGTAACCCTGATTTTACTTGTTACAGAAATACACATGACTATGTGTGAATACATCACATATTTGTACTAGGCATTGTCCTACAGGAATGGCATTTGCAGCTACTGACATGGGGTATCACCAACAGACACCTGTGCAGACCTGAGCAGCTCAGATGCCTTACCCAATCCACTATGAGGATTAGTGCCCTCTCAAAGTCATCACCGAGGGAAAGACAAAACTTCTAAGTGTCTGTGAATTGTGATGGTGCTGTGGTGAAAAACAGTTGGGAAACCTGTCTACAGATATTTCTTGGATCTTATTCTTGGCATGGAGCATCATGTGAGTCACTTCATGATGTTCCTACAACACCATCTAATTGTGCTCACCCACCATATTGATGTTCCACTCCAATTCCTGCCACATCTGGTACATTAAGGCCTTTTCCACCTTAGCCTTGGTGAGAATTCTCTTTCAATGTTTTTGCATATAAAGCCTGAAGCAGCTCCTCAGTCTTCTGAGGGATTAAGCTTTCCAGGTGCTGCCATTACAGCTCATGTATACCTGTAGGTATAGATATGGATTAGTGTCTAAGCAAACACCGGAATATCGATCTCATCCAAAACCTGCCGACTTACTGTCTCTATTAACCCTGATGTGAGTACATGCTATGGCATGTCCTCTGCCACTGTGCCATGGTGTGGCAAATGTGGACGTGTGAATCATGTGTACTGTATCCTACATTAATTCTAACAGAACAGTGTGTGCCCATTACACTGCAGGTCTAGCATCTCCATTAACCGCTTTTATTGTCTGTATGACTATGCAGCATTGTGAATTCACACAGCCGGATTGTACCTCAGCCTGCCTGCTTCATGTACTCGGACTGGATCCCCCCACAGTGGGTATGTAGGTTGTCCTTCCTGTTACCTGTGCCATGCGTAGTTGCATCCCAGATGTATAATTTGTCCTGCCTGTACTTTCAGCCATGGATGGATGTGCTGAGCCATAAAGGGATGTGCCCCCAGGAATGGAAGCTCTTCTGCCTTTTCCCTATGTCCATGCTGGTTGCACCCTACTGCAATGTACTCCATCATCTGCATGTATCATTTCTCTTTTTCACCCAACACATGCATTCTGCCATATCCTTGGCAGGGCCACTGCAGTGTTAGCAAACAGAATTCTCCACTGTGAAAAATTTTCTGTGTGGGAGCTATATACTCTGGAAGAAGCAATGCAATGGTTGTGTGTGTTACCAATAATCTTTTCTGCTCTAACTTTCCCTGTATGTCAGTGTAGTCAGTTATCCCCTGTTTTCTGTAATCTATATGATTCTCTGTATTGCACAACTCCCCATAAAATTGTATACTTCCTTTTATCATACTGTAAAGGGGTTAGTAGAGCAGTCATTATGCTGGTGATGTAATTTAGCATGACTATCTCTGAGATGCATCCATAACACAGTGTGATGCCAGTTGTATTCCATGCTGATGCAGGTCTGGTCTTGCTCATGCATTATCACTGAGATAAACTAATGTGCCCACAGATGTCTGGCCAGTCTTCTAAAGATTTGCATCTCACTTAATGAATATGGTCATACAACCCAGCTGCTCACAATGGCTGTACTCAGGCCCTCAGGCTTGTAAGTCACATTCTGAGTGTGTATCTGTCTTGGTAGCTATGCAGCCCTTGCTCTTCCATGCACTTCTGACCACACACATCACTCTGGCATAGGTAGGCACCTCACTACTGTTTTGCCCATCAATGCATGCTGTGTGTTGTTCACAAAACTCAGCATTACACTGCAGCTATTATTTTTGCTTTTAAATGTGACCTGGCAAGTTGACATGGCCTCAGTAGGATCTGAGTCCTGTAGAGTGTCGTGGCACATCAGGGAGGTCAAAATACTTCTATAGCTGCTACTCATGTAGCACAGGGAGTGCCTGTTAGGGAACTATGAGTGCCCTATGTACACGGTGGATGCCTACCATATGCTTGCCAGGGAGTGGAATTTTGCTATGGCATTGTTCACTCTGATGAGCAGCGACAACATAAACAGAGTGATATGTGGAAGCACCATCCAGACTTTTACATCAAAGATGGGGCAGACCGTTTTCTTACTATTGCAGAGATAAAAAATGTATATGACCTGTTGGGTATAGTCGCAGGTAAAAAAGCAAATGAATCAAACAATATAACTTACTATGACCTGCACTGCAACTGAAGGCAAACCAGACTTAAACTTAAAAAACTTAAAAAAACTGTTTATTCAATGACACTACACTGGTAAGCGTGTTCGCATTAGATTAACAAATGTTTCATCATACAAGTAGAAACTTCAGTCTCTTAAATACAAAAACATCACTATCCATTTAATCAATACAAATTCAAACTAGCAAATAAGAACAAAGATACAATAAATCACCAAGGATATTCACTACCTCATCAGCATGTGCTGATACAAAACACGTCTCTGAATAGTGACATCACAAAAAACTACATTGCTGTAGTTCAAAGAGCCACCTCATCAACAGGTGCTGATACAAAGCATGTCTCTGAATAGTGACATCACAAAAAACTACATTGCTGCAGTTCAAAGAACACATATATTCTTGTTCATGACATTCATAGAATGCATACAAACAGCACAGAAACTAATCTAAAAATGAACATAAAAATAAAATAAAAATAAAAAATAAAAAAATAATAAAATGAAAGATACAAAATAAATCCATAGCCTTAAACATTATCCTGAAACAAATCAGTGTGGGAGAAGGACTGGACTGGCTTCAAAGACATAGTCATTTAGATATGGTGGTTTAAAAGATCGTAGCTCCAGTATCCAACTCTATTCTCTAGCTTCAGTGATGTTCTTAACATTTTCCCATCTAACACCTAGCTTAACAATCTCCAGGACAAAAAAACTTAATGTATGATGTGTCCCTGACTTCTGGACATGCACAGCAAGTGCATTACTGTCTCTCATGTTCCTGATCTCACTTAAATGTTCAAGAATTCTATCTTTGAAACACTGATTGGTTTTACCTATGTAAAAGACAAAGCATTCCTGGCAAAACACATAAAAATCACTTTGACAGTTCTACAGTCAGCGTGAAAAGAAAAATCTATAGTATGCTTCAATAATGGATGCTCAAAGGTAAGGCCAGAGTATATACAGTGACATGCTCTGCAATTCCTGCATGAAAAAGTACCAGAGTGTGAAGAATTATACATGTTACCACAGTCTATATTATTCCTATAGCAGAGTTGTCTTTTCAGAGAGATGCCATTATGAAAACTAAACTGCAATCCATTGTCTGCTATATCAGCTAGATCAAGGCAGCTCCATATAATATCCCAGTTCTTTTTAAGGATATCTTTAACTATATCAATGTCCCTGGAATATGTCAAAATGTATCTAGTATGTATGTGTCTTCCGGCTTTTCCCGGTTAGGGGTCGCCACAGCAGAACTCCGGTCCGCTAATGATTGGCAGTTGATTTTTACATGCCGAGTTGTCAGCCCTGACGCACAACCTTCAATGAAGGTACGCCCATTCACGCATGTCTCCATGCAGAAGACGCTCTATCTGAGAATCGAACCGGACAGCGTCTTACTGTGAGGCGACAACGCTACCGCAGCACCACCACCGCGGATATGTCAAAATGCATCTAGTAATTCTGTTATTTCCAGATAAAGGATATGGGATCTGTATACAGGCATCTCTGTTTCTGTATACCTATGTGTTAAAAAATCCATCATAAACTCCTTCAATGTATATTCCAGTGAGGTCTCATCAGTGTGTAGACTCATGACCCTAAGGCACTGTCCCCTCAGGACATTCCTGGGGATATGGCTGGGGTGTATGCTGCTTTTATACAACACTGAATGCTTTCTACAAGGTTTCTTATATATTTTTGCTTTAAACTTGCCCAGATTATTCATATGAACAGTAATGTCCAAAAAATCAATGGACTCTAGAGAAATCTTACTACTAAAACTTAAAAAGTCAGTCAACCTTTGCAAAAAGGAGATACACTCATCTAATAGTTTAATACTACTCTCCCAAAGCAAAAAAAATGCCATCAACAAAACGTTTGTAATGAATGACATGTTATCTTTAAGGACCTTAGTCTGTTCCCATTATGCTAATACAAGATTGGTGTAGCTATTGGCACAAGCTGTGCCCATAGCCATGCCAATGTTCTGCAAGAAATATCCCTAACCAAAGACAAAGGCATTGTTCCCTAATACCAGTTTGAGGAGAGCACAAATAAGCTCAATTTTACTACCAGGCATATTCACATATTGTGCCAAAAAGGACTTTACATAGTCAATACCCACAGGGTTAGGGATCAGTGTGAATAGAGAGGTTCCATCTAAAGTAACCAATACAAGATCGGTGATCCTGACAAGACCACTGATCTTACGGAACAGGTCTCTAAAAAATCTTTAGTGTCTTTCAACACAGAATCAACTTTGTCATGTATAGGTCTCAGCATCTTTTCCAGAAAAATGGACAAGGGCTCTGTGGCCCATCCTCTACTAGATAATAAAGGTCACATGGGGGGATGATATAGATTTTTATGCATCTTCGGGAGTCCATATAAAATAGGGACAATCGGATGCTCAACTAAAAAATATTTAAATAGCTCTTCATTAATGATACCTGCAATCAGTAGGTCAAATAACACACCAATCCTGTAGCTGTCAATTGCAGTTTCGTAGTCAATTGATAAGTATTGTCATCTCTCAGCAGCTCAGCCATATACTCTACATATAAACTGGTGTCCATAACTACTATCGCTCCACCTTTATCTGCGGGGCGAATCTCAATAGATTTAAGATGTTTAAAGTAATTTTTTACTTGTATGATGAAGTATTTGTTAATCTAATGTGAAAGAACTTACCTGTGTAGTGTCATTGAATAAACATTTTCTTAAATTTTTTGAGTTTGGTTTGCCTTCAGTTGCCGTGCAGGTCATGGTAAGTTTGTTTTACTATAATAAGATTACACTTTTTGCTGAGTCATTGTCCAGTAGGCCTATATGTATAGGTATACTTGTTTTCTGCTTTCATGGGTATGCTATGCTCATTAACTTGCCTTTCTGTAGTGTTGCTATGAATGTATATGTGCATAACCAACCTCCATTTTCTCCAGTTTCACTACTTCATCATTGCCTAGTCATGCATTGGCTTTCTGGAATGATATTTCTCATGCTTTCTGCACTATCTACTATGCAACACTGTCCTGCACTTTGTGAGTTAAACCTACAATTGCCAAGTGTATAACAAATGTGCGGCATCTGTTTATCACAGCAGTTTGGTATATGTTTTTTTTCTTTTGTCCGTTAGACCATTGTGTAATTGTTTGTTGCCTATAAAACATTGTTAGGTTATTAAGTATGTAAGTATGTAATCTGTGTTAAAGCCCTAAAATGTATCACTGCATATGCCATGGTGTGCATAACAACTGCGGGTTAGTTGTTTACCCTATCAGTGATTCATTTTCCCACTGTAATAAGTTCAGTGCTGCTTCCTTGTTCTGTGTCTGTGCACGCAGGTTTCCAGCCAAATACAATGTTGAAGTCTTAAATACCTGTGATAGTTAAACTGCCATTCATAAACCCTGGTGTTATCCTCCAATATATAAGAGGTGCTGCTTAGACATTGATTTACATTGCTGTACAGACATTTTTTGTCTTCATTCCAGACCCTGTTTTAATAAAGGGTACCATATCACACTGATCATTATATTTGTGACCTGTTCTGTTTTTTTTTTTAGTTTACTTCTCGATAATGTTGCTTTCTTGCTTTCTTTTTCTCTATTTTCATTTTTGTTTCTCTGCAGGATCAACTGTGGCGCAGTCAGTGCCCTCTGCATCAACTGCTGGATCCTGAGCATTCCTGTAGGTTGATGATGGTGATTCTGAGGAAGATGATATAAAGGACCCTCTGGTGACCTCCATTGCTATTTCTGTGATAGATGGTGTGGGCTACTCATTGGAAAATGATATGAATGGGTCCTCCTCCTTCACCTGTCCAAAAATCACTGGTGTCTACCATGGTATATTTCTCACTGGTTGGTGAGAAATAATTTGGACTGGTGGCTTATTGCCTACACTAGTCACCTGAAATACCTCCTCATTCAACTAGTAGGTCCTGTGACTGACTGACTGATCCCAACTATCAGGTCGCTAGCTACAGAGTCCACCCATCAGATAAAGAGATAACTGACATCTGCTTAGGTTCCCTTCAGGGAGAGCTTGACAGACTGTCTTTACTACACCTTTTTCCACAACATAGTGTTTCATTTCCATGTGCCAATCTCCCTCCCACCTCATTGTCCAGTCTACACTATTACTAGTTGTCCACCTTCTGTCTGTTTTCCTACCTCCATTATAACCCACTTTTGTGCCAGTATTCCCCTTTCATTCTTTGTATGTGTTATATGCTATGTGTCTGTCACTGCTGTAATCATTATATCCTCCTTTGTATATACAACTACCATATGCTTCTGTCCCCCTCTACATTTCTTGTCAAAAAATAAAATGTGGATCCTGTCCTAAAAATAAATATCCTTTATTTCCACAACCATATCACTATTCCCATTTCCGTTTCTTGGTCTCCTCCATTTCTATCACCCTCTCTACTAACCATTTTAATGACAATCTGAGTTGGCACTTTGTTATGTTGCCCTTTAATGAGCTTCCTGATGTGCTCATTTTACAGACATGTTTCACTTCACTGCTCATGTGAATGTAAATAGCTTCAGGCACACTATCTGCATGCAAATTTTCTCAGGCCATGTCTCTTCTCATAGTACAGTCTACTCACTTGCATGGTGACTGCCATTTCTCAAGTGAGCAGTTTCATAATGTAACACTATTCTGGGCATGTCTACACTATGCTCCCTCTTCTGCAGACCTTATCTTCATCAAGCTGCATTGTGCTACCATGAATGTACTGTCTACTTCATTGAGACTATGTTATGAATCCTGCTGAATAACTCTAATAAAATACAATTGTACATGGTAGATGAAAAAATAACATTAT
This sequence comes from Protopterus annectens, assembly GCF_019279795.1. NCBI lineage: Eukaryota > Metazoa > Chordata > Ceratodontiformes > Protopteridae > Protopterus > Protopterus annectens. Next base: position 1,645,159,763 of record NC_056737.1, on the reverse strand, counting down.
TAGAAAGGTTGCCAACATATAATCTTGACACAGATGTGCATTTTTTATTCAGTTCTGTTTATCCTAGATCTCTTGACACCAATTGATTCTGTTGACTGCCGCCTATTAATTCAACAGTTAAGATATTACAGCAGTCTGTCTTCCGTGGTCTTAGACTGGTTTTCTTCATACCATTCAGCTGTTTCCAAGTGGGCAGTTCATATTCGAGCCAATCCTCACTGTCTCACTTGGATTGTGGAGTACCTCAGGGTTTGATTCACACTTTACTTGCTTTCATTGGGAGATCTTCTTAGGGAAAGGAAACTTGCATACCATAATTATGCAGATGACACCCAAATATACCTATCTTTCCTAAGGACAATATGATGAGTATATTCCTTAACTGATCACCTTGAATACTTACATTCATGGCTCTATATGAATTGGATGAAATTAAACACCTCCAAAAGACAGACTCCTGCAGTTCATGCTACTTTGAGGAATTCCTGTGTCCCTTCCCTCCCAAATTACATTTTATATAAGGTACTATCTTGAGTTTGTTGGAAAGGTGTGTAGTCTAGGTCTTATACTAGGTCAAAGGCTGACACTTCAGTACCACGTCACCTATTGTAAAATCCTTTAAGTTTCCACATAAAAACACTTTTTATCCCCAGCTGATCTCTTGGTACTAGTTCATGCCTTAGTTTCTTCCCAGCTGGATTATTGCAAAGCTCTATTCCTGGAACTTCCAAACACAGAAACAGACTGCATACTATAGTACAAAACCTTGCTGCCATTTTATTTACTGGAACTATGCGCTAGCAACATATTACTCCCTGCTTTGTATAGATTAAGTTGGCTGCCTGTTCAGTTTTGGTTTGTCGATAAGGCCTTTGTGCTACTGTATTTCTCTACACATGACTTGGGTCCCTCTTATTTGAAGCAGCTAGTGGTGCCATATACCCCAGCTAGAATTCTATACCCTGCTACTCAAGGTGTGCTGGTATTTCCACAGGTGCATCATTGGAACTCTTGTGTTCATTCATTTGACTATCAAACACCTCCATACATCACTGAAAACCTATCTTTTTGACTGAATATATGAGATGGTTGGATGAGGTTTTTTTTTTTTTCTAATGTCTTATTATCTCTGTCTTATCAATATATTATACTGCTGTGATTTATGTTTGCTCCTTTTTTGTACACTGGCTGGGATTCAGACATTTCTCAAACTTGTGGAAACAATGGCAGCCAAAAGGGTGAGTAGTACAAAGGACATATAGCTGAGGGGATTCAGGGACTACAGGGATGTGCGTGAATACAGAAAACCAAAATTTGAACAGGGAAAAGGCTTTGACTCCTGCACCAATGACACAGGGAGCAGCTTGTATTAAACCAGAGCCTTAGCCCTCTGTGTTAACCAATGAGGGTGGCTACAATGGTATATTTCTTAAACTATAGTAAGTAGAAATTTTAATGTTTGACATTACTGAGGGACTGTAATGGTCCATGGGTTATGTGGGACTGGGCAAGTATAAGAAGCACAATCAGAAGTGTTCTGTAAAATCAGGAACATTTGAGATGGATGGGTGTATGTTAATGTGGAGTGGGTACCATACCTGCAAACAGCAGCGCTTAAGATTTTGGGACAAAGCCAGGAAGAACCCTAGACAGCAGCAGGGAGAAGTTTTAAATTAGTAGTTTGAGTTATTTAAAAAGTATATAAAGCAACAATTTCTGCATCACAATGCATTTTCCAAACAATAAGAGAAATGAAACTGTAATGTGTAACTCTAAGGGTCTGCAATTTACAAGGACAGGGACAAAACTAAGAGCATAGATCAGGGGCATTCTGCTAACTCGGGGACAGGAAAGAGGTATGTCAGTGCACTTGTGTGTCTGACTGTGTGTGTGTGTGTGTGTGTGTGTGTGTGTGTGTGTGTGTGTGTGTGTGTGTGTGTGTGTGTGTGAGTGTGTGTGTGTGTGTGTGTGTGTGTGTGTGTGTGTGTGTGTGTGTGTGTGTGTGTGTGTGCGTGTGTGTGTTTGTGCATATATGTGAATGAGGGGGTGTCGCTGTGCTTTTGCAGTGCATCGGTTATCAGATGGGATTGCCAAAGGAAAGTTACATTTGCACTTGCAGTTATTACAAGCATATTTAGGACATTCAAATTAGCAAACTCTGATGTGTTTTCTCATTACAGCTAGCATGTCTCTGAATCAATCCACATTTTCCACAATCAAAAAAAAAAAAAAAAACCAGTCCGTTTTAGCTACAGCACTAATCACCCATGCTGGGATTCTTTTTGAATTCCAGAGACTATATCAATGCCCTTATTTCAAATTCTACAGTATTATAAATGTTTACCTCTGAATCAAATGTAGAAACAAATATACTGCTACTCATGTAAGACTGAGAATTAACTTTTTTTCTGATTCAATGATACATTTCATTATTAGATGTGTAGGGGGGATTCTATTGCTTAATTTTTGTCAAGTTGTAATAGCTTATGGAGATGATACTGTTATGATTAACGGTATTTATATTCCGGTTATTTAGATGTTTTTGCAATCATTTGAAACTATTCACTGATACACTGGCTTTACAATTAGGCAAAATAAATCTGAAAGATTAACTTTTACATAAAGGGCTGGATTTACAAAGGCTTGCACGGAGTTTAAGAGTAGTGTAAGACAATATGTCTGCCGAGCGATCCAGCAATAGCCGGCAGGGGGCGTGCATGAGAGCTTCTAAAGCTACTCTTGCATGGACAGTGTTATGGTATGCAAATTACCTCATTTGCTGCTGACAGCTATGCAAATGAGGTAAATTTGCAATCCAGGAAACACTAACCTGTCCATGGAAGAGTAGTGTAATTTGTAGAAATATACTCCGTTGGTAATGGAGTACCGTTCTGCAAATAGCTAAACAGAGTTATGACAGCTCCAAATAAAGCCATGCATCTAGTTGAGGAAGCATGCCAATGGCCAAATATAAGGCCATTGGCATTTGCAAATGTTGTAAATCCTTAAAATCCATTTTTTCCCCGATCGCCGATGATTAAGTGTAGCGCAGTGACGCGACGCGCAAACGTGCTGCGCTTTAAATAAAATGAAAAAAATTGAAAAATAGCCAAAAAATGGGCATTTTTACTAAAAAGCTTGTTCTGCCATGCAGGTGAATGACAGGCTGAAAACAACATCGCCACTGAGTAGTGGTTGCTAAGGGGGGAAGCTCAGTGTGAGAGATGTAACCAAGCATTAGTAGGCAATCCTATGCAAATGAGGATAAGGATAGTGAATCCCAATTTTCCATGGCATGTGAGCCATGTCCCGAGAGTGTAAGTGTAGGAGTAGGGGAGTAGTAGAGTAGAAGATAGGTGACATCATGAGGGGGTATGTCTGAAAGACTGTAAGCTGATTGGAGCACAGTGGCTTGTGTTTGCCCTGAGTTGCTCAGGATTGCAAGAGGCATGTCTACATTTGTCCTAGCTGAAAACAAGAAAATAAAGGTGTACGCCCTGGATATATCTGAAATTTCTTGCAAACATGCTTACACCATGTGCGTGTGTGTGCGCTTGTTTGCGCGGCGCTGCCCCTTGTGTAAACAGAAAGGGAAAAGAAAGGAAAAGATGTAGTATGAAGTTAACCAAGGAGAACTAGCAGAGCTGCCAGGTGAAATATATCAGAATCAGCCAATTACACAAGCAGTAGACTAGCCCAGCCCAGCACTTTAAACTCTGCAAACAGCAGTCTACCCTGTTTTTTCCCAAGAACTCTGCAACACTGCAGTATACAAAGAGTGAAAACTTAAAAAGCTTAAGTCAGACAAAATGTTAGGGGCTGCTATTGCTATCATAAACAAACATGTGCAAGATGCTGAGGGTGGTGATGTTGTGAATCCTGCTGAGCAACCCACAGTGAGGAGATGGAGAAGAGTGTACAGACCCAGGGTAACCTACCAGGGACTACATGAGCTGGAGATAGTGGAGTGCTATAGAGTGGACAGAGACCTCCTGCAGCAAATTGTTGAGCTGTGCCGGCCATGCCTCACACACAGAACCAACAGAGGGGAACCCATCCCAGTGGATACCAAGGTATGTGTTGGCCTACAAATACTAGCTACAGGTACCGTCCAGAGACCAACTGGTTATATGATGGGGGTATCACAGGCGTCAGCATCCAGGGTACTGCATCAGTTCCTGGATGCCATGTCAGCACATGTCAGTGAGCACTTATATTTCCCCAATTCCAGTGAGGCATTGGCCAGCAATATGTGTCTTTTCCACCAAATAGCAGAATACCCTGAGGTAGTGGGTGCAATAGACTGCACGCACATACACATCAAAGCACCACCCGGTGAGCGGGGTAGGGTCTACATGAACTACAAGGGCTTCCCCTCCATCAACTGCCAGGTCATGTGCGATGCCCAGGGCATAATAATGAATGTGTGTGCTGGCTGCCCTGGAAGCTATCACGATTCCCACATCTGGCATCTGATGCAGCTGTACCAGAGATTTGCCAATGGGGACATCCCTGACTGTCACCTAGTGGGGGTTGCTGGATATGCACTGGAGCCGTGGCTGATGACACCCATCAGAAATGCACACACAACCGAACAAGAACTCCATGATGAGGCACACGCACAAACAAGAAACATTATAGAGCGTGCGTTTGGGATGCTCAAGTCATGGTTCCAGTGCCTGGACACATCTAGTGGAGCTTGCAGTACTCACCAACTACATGTACCCAAATTATCATGGTATGTGCCATGCTACACAATATGATCCTGCAAAAACAGCTGCAGCAGGAACAGCATGGGGTAGGGCCAAACAGCCCCCCACCATTGCCAAGGCCTGCACAGGCACAGCATGACTCGGAGGAGGAACAACCTGAGCCTGCCCCAGTAGGCAGAAGGAGGTGTGCCCAGTATGCCTTGGCCTTGGCATAGAGGCAACACATAGCACATAAACTGACTCAGTAGGAACCCTGGAAATGACACCTCTCTCTGACTCACACATACAATAAAAGGGATGCCTAACTTGACACTACCTGTTTTCAAACATGTATAGGGAGTGTACTATGTGCATTCGACATAGGCAACCCTGAAGCACCACCTTAGGCATGATTGCTCTATTTTAAGCAATATAAAGCAGTGCTAAGCACATTTTACCACTATTTACATATTTAATCACAATTGCGTGGAGCTGCATGCCGCACAAATTAGCGCAACTTCGGGCAACGTTGAGCAATGTTGGGCAATGTTGTGCAAAGTCAGGCAAAGTCGAGCAAAGTCAGGTAAACACGCTCACACCTGCTTTACTGTTCCTTAACCAGTCAGGTCTGCCCAGCAGGAAAATAAAAAGCAGTGACAGAGCTCGAACTCAGGATACTGTGCACTATAGTCACAGTACTGAACCACTAAGCCATGATAGCATTTCACTGGCACAGACACAGCAGGACAATTGTAGACTAATGCAAACACAAACAAATGCTGTATCATGCCCTCTGAAGAGGCATATGAGTAACTTCCCCCCAGGCCTATGCAGACAGATAACAGCAGGCCAGGCAGTGTGATGTGGGTTGGGTAGGCTATGAAGTCACAAACTAATATACGTGAAATTGGAAGCTAAGATCTGTAGTACAGTAGTATGCCTCAAGCCAGTACGATAGGCAACAGTACAAACTGAAATGGAGTATCTGACATAGCAGTGCAGGCCTAGCAAATGTGTATAAGTGTCAGGTGAACCCCTCATCCTATGTACACCCCCAGTAACAATCAGGTGTGCCCCTGGGTAGAAATGTACAAATAATAGCTGTCCCCCCTGTATGTAGAAATGTTGATAAGTCTATGCAAAGTGACTCATGGAAGCCCTGCAGGCACAGCATGCTTCCTGTTAATGTACAACACCAAGGTGAGCCCTGAAGTAAAAACCAACTTGATTTTTCACACACATATAGTATATATGTCCATACTGGGCATGCTCACACACTTAAATAAATGAAGCAAATGTCAGTCAACAGCATATTGAAAGGTCATACTGGGCATGCTCACACACTTAGGCCATGTTTGAGTACAGCAGTGGGCCACACATATCTGGCAGTTGCAGTTCCTACCCCAGAAACTTGTCACTATTCACCAATCCTGCCTTACGCACACAGTTATATGAAAACAGACCCATATAATATACTAGACTCCTCTCATAATCAAACGATGTACTACAGGTACTTAAGTTGTTCAAAGAAATTGAAAATTCAAAGAAGATCAATAACTCTCCAGTCAGTATCATCAATAAACAATGAGCACTCCTAACATTATCCAATCCATGTTCTGGCAAAAATATTGTCAAAGAGTCCATAGAGAACCATGAAGCTTTCTTTTGCTATGTCATAAATATCAATGTAAACTCATATATGTTCTTAGTCAGTGCAAACTGTAAATGAATACATGTACATGACTGACATTGCCAACATCTTGTCAGACAGGTTCATACATATTTACCCCCCTCTCACTGACAAAAGGGGCCATTATAATACCTGGAGATTGTGAAAGCCCAGAAATCACATATACAATGGTTAAACAGCACTTTCCAAACCTAAAAACACGGCGTCTATGGGATGACATGGTTTCCCTAGCTGTGTCATATGTGAACTCCAAAACAAACAGACCCTGCACCTGAATCTGTTGAGACTCACCCTCTGTTCAGGATATGAAACTGTTGAATGCGTTACAGTAATGTTTGGCACACTCCACAAGTGTTGGTGCACAGCAGACTATGGGAACTATTGTCTTATAAGCCTATTAAGCCTGATCTGCAAGGCCATGGAGTCCATCATGATGGAACTCATAAACAGAGCTATTGTGAGCCTACAAACACCCAACCCTACCAATTTGGTTTGGTCAGGGGCAGATCATGGTTCCCAAACCTGCTAGACTGTTTTCAAGGCAGTCACCCAGGACATACATCAATGAAATGAGCTACACACGTCCCACATAGACCTTGAAAAGCCCTTTTCCAACATCCCAGACACATGTCGCATCCACAAAATCAACAACCTGTGCATAAATATGTATGTCATCTGATGGATTGCCAACTGGGGCACAGATAGATCCCACAAGGTAAGAATTGTGGTCTCCTGTTCAAGCTGGTAACAACTGCTGCCCCCCATGGCTCAGTCCTGGGACCCCTCCTGTCTGGTGTATACTTTTCACAAATACAGTCAAACACACGAGGGCTATGTTTAGCAAAGTTTGTGGATGACTGCAAAAAAGTTGTCATAATCGATGTTTGGGACAACAGAGATATCCTTAAAAAGGGTCTCAGCCAGACACATGTCGTGTTAAAATTATGGCCTCGAGCTACAGTAATACAAATACCGCATAGGTGCCAATACCCTAAATATGGAGGTGACAATAAGGGATCTATGGAGACATGTGGATAGTCATCTCTACTTCCAGAAACACATTCACAAAGTGGTTAGAGAATCATGCTATGTGTTCCCACAAACTGCCAAGGTCTTTGCATGTAGGTCAAAGGAGGTTCCCTCTACACATCAGTCATCAGACCCATCAGAGAGTACCACAACACACTTGCGATGAATCTGACTAGACACCTTCAGCAGCTGGAAAATCCACTGAAGTACCTCAACAAGAGGAATTCTGGCCTCATACAGTTGCCCCATGCAACAAGACTGAATTTAACTCAATCTGTACTCTGTTGCATACTGTCTACTCAGGAGATCTCTGCCCAACAGACAGGTCCATGTCCAATGCAGAACTGATGTACATGCGCTATCTGAAGTAAACCCAAGCTCACTGTACCACATGCTCTAGGGATATCATCATCACAACATTAAATAGAACATGTTGGAGGGATACATTACTAACTCACAGTCTTCCCTTGCTTTGGAACAGGCTCCCAACCGACATTAAGCCGAGTCCCTCACTGACACTCTTCCAGAGGAGCCTTGATGAGTGTATGTGAAACTGAACTGTCACACCATGGATCACTTCATCAACTGTACTACACAGAGGCCTAGGGAACTAACTCCATGGGTGGTGATAGCTGCACACTCTGGCCATACTAATATATGCCTTCAGGAAGATAGCCTATTACCTACCTATGTACCTATTTATATATATATATATATATATATATATATATATATATATATATATGTGTGTGTGTGTGTGTGTGTGTGTGTGTATATATACATATATATATATATATATGGATCACCTTTAAATCCTCGAAATCTCATTTCGCCGACACACTAATAACCGACACCAAAAGACCGACAACAAAAAGCATGACAACGCAAAACACCGAAAACCATTACAGCAACACACTACACGTAAACAACACAGTACACTACATAACATATGCACTATCCCTAACCCAAACCCTAACCCTAAGGTCCGACACTACCGCACACTTACCCTACCTGCACCCTTACCCTAACTCACTTACCCACCCGTAACCCCAAGATCCGACACTACCGCACACTCACCCTACCTGCACCCTAACCCTAACTCACTTAACCCACCCCTAAACCCACAGTCCCTCACTATCGCACACACCCTACCTGCACCCTAACCCTAACTCACTTAACCCACCCCTAAACCCACAGTCTCTCACTATCGCACACACACCCTACCTGCACCCTAACCCTAACTCACTTAACCCACCCCTAAACCCACAGTCCCTCACTATCGCACACTTACCTGTCCGCTCCCTAACACTAAATCCCTCACTCGATCGCACACTTACCGAGTCCGTCGGGTTCTCACCTTGTCGGTCATCTGCGTTGTCGGTGTTTTCGTCCCGTCGGATTCTGTGTCGGCGGAACGCGTTGTCGGGCATCTAAAGGTGACCCATATATATATATATATATATATATATATATATATATATATGGGTCCCTATCAGTTCGTCGAAATTTCAATTCACCTAACTGTCATTTCGTCTAAACTTCATTACATCAACAAGCATTTGCCCCCGTCCCCAATGTTGTGCGACCCGTGAGTTGATATATATAGTTAGGGGTGGTGTGGGGGCACAGCCCACATTAGGGTGGGGGTGAAGCCCCCCACCTAAAATGCTTGTCGATGTAATGAAGTTTAGACGAAATGACAGTTAGGTGAATTGAAATTTCGACGAACTGATAGGGACCCATATATATATATGTAGGGGGAACACAGCATAATAAGCCAAATATGGATGGGCAGAGATGTGTGTAAGAGGGTGACCATGACAGGGAGCCATCCAGGACTTTCCCACCCAGCACATATCCCAATGGCACGAATGACATGAGGTGCACATCTCTCCCACTGTACGTAACAGCCACCAGTATCTGTAAGCATCACAGTGTATGTGGTCCATGTGCCTGCTGTACAACATGACTGTACAATGAAGTACACATCTACTATCTGTAGACATGTACCTGATGCAAACCCTTTGTTGATTAGGTGGGCCACATAGGATCTCCCAATCACTTTGGCAACATGGTTGTCAAAGGAAAGATGACTATCTACTTTTGTCCCCAGATGCCTTATCACCTTGTCATTTTTAAGGGGGCAACACCTATGTGGTAGTTTGTGAGTATTTTGTTTTCAACAACGAGGATCACTATGCATTCCTCCACAGTGAGCTTGAGGCCATGACTGTGACACCACACATCTGTCTCATAGAGTCCCTTCTGGAGAATATGTCTGTCTTCCAGGGAATGTATTATGGCAAACACTTTACAGTTCCCAGCAAACTTAGTCAACCACAACCCTCCTGTGTTGGCATGTACATTTGAGAAGTCTATACCAAACAGGAGGGACCCCAGGACTGAACCCTGGGGGACACCAGTCATTACCAGTGTAGAGTCTGACATGTAGCCAGCAACTCTTAATGTGTGGGATCTATCTGTGAGCCAGTTTGCAATCCATCTTTTGATGTATGGATTAATGGCCATGTTAGTGAGTTTATCTGTGATACCTGACTGGGGAATGGTATCAAAGGCCTTAGCGAGGTATAGGTAGGCTGTGTTGAGCTCATTTCAATCATCTGTAGCCTTGGTAACTGTCAAAGAAATCCTCCCAGTTCAGGAGGCATGGTCTGCATTTCACGAAGCCAAACTGTGTGTGCTCAACTGTGTGAAGGTTCCCAATCTCTGTATTGTTGACTTCCATTATGATTGGCTCCATTGCAAACTTCACAAAAGGAAAGGCATCACTGATCATTATTAGGAATAAACAATGATCGCTCATGAAATAATCCAAAGCCAGTTTCTAAAGACAAATTGCCAAGGAATGTAAGAATAACAACCACAAAGCCTTCGTTAGCTATACCAAACATTTAGGTGGCAACTCTCAAATATGCTGTCAGCTACTGCAAAATGGCAAAAAATACACTGAACCAACTGACACTGCTCACATCCTGGCGGACAAGTTCAGTTCAAACTCCCCACCCCCATCACCCCCAAATGGGCCTGTGTCCATCCCAGAAGAATGCAGAGCCCCAGACTTCATGGACATGCAGGTAAAAACAGCCCTCTCCAAAGCTAAGAACACAGCATCAATGGGACTGGATGGTGTCCCAGGCTGCATCTTACACCAGCCCCAAAAGGAACTACACCCTCACATACATTCACTGTCCAGACTCAACCTTACCACAGGCTATGTACCCAATGAATGGCATACAGCAACAGTCATCCAGCTCCACAAAGGTGGTGCCACAACAGAACCTGGAAACGATTGCCCTATAGGCCTACTCAACCTGCTATGGAGCAAATTATCATGGAACCCATAAACACTGACATTGTGAACCTCCAGATACTGCACTCTACCCAACTTGGCTTTGTTAAAGGCAGATCCTGCCTCCTAAACCTAGTTGACTGCTTTGAAACAGTTACCAAGGACACAGATGGAGGTGAAAGTAGTCCACACAGCCCACCTGGACCTCACTAAGGCCTTTGACACCATTCCTCACTCTGGCATCATGGACAAGCTTACCAGCTTGAATATTAACACCTATGTCACAGGATGGGTTGCCAACTGGCTTACAGATCAAACACACATGTTCAGAGTTGCGGGTGCCATGTCCGACTCTAAACCAGTCACAAATGGCATCACACAGGTCTTGGTCCTGGGACCCCACCTATTCAGTAGATACTGTTCAGAGGTACAGGCAAGCATGGTTGGAGTATGGCTGAACAAGTTTGCAGATGACTGCTAACTGTGGTCCATAATCGACTCTACGGCTGACACAGGCATCCTCCAGAAGGGTCTTACAGAGACAGATACCTGGTGTCAAAACAATGCCCTCAAGCAGAATGCCAAAAAATGCATAGTCATCCCCTTTGGATAAAACAAAGTGCACACAAATTACCACATAGGTGGTAATCCAGTATGTACGGAGAATGTAATTATGGCCCTGGGGACCCAGGTAGATAGTAAACTCTCCTTTGATGATCACATTGCCAAAGTGTTTAGAAATTCCTTCTATGTAGCCCACCTAATGTCACCTAATGTAACCCACTTTGTCTAGTCTGATGATGTCACCATCCTACATATATACCTGTGGAAAAAAGAGTTTCCAGTAATGTGTATAGCACGTTGTGTAAATGTGTACTGCTGTAGTATCATTAGGTAGGGGTTTGAATCCTGCACTTGCCAACTGTATGTGTGTGTGTCTCCTTGGAGAGAAGCAACCTTTTTGGAGACTACTAAAACACCTTAAAAGTGGTATACTTATCTTTGTCAAGTCTGATGATGTCATCATCCTACAAATATACCTGGAAAGGAGCAGTCCCAGTAATGTGCATAGCGCATAGTGTTAATGCGTATTGTTAAGTAGGGGGTTGAATCCTGTACTTGCCAACTCTATGAGAGCATGTGTGTGTCCCCTTGGAGAGGAGCAGCCTTTTTGAAGACTACTGAAACACCTTAAAAGTGGTATACTCATCTTTGTCAAGTCTGATGATGTCACCATCCTACAAATATACCTGTTGAATGGAGAACTCCCAGTAATATGTACAGCACATTGCGTTAATGCGTACTGCTCTAGTAACATAAAGTAATTAGGTAGGGGTTTGAATCTTGCCCTTGGTTACTGTGTGTGGGCTCCATGTGTGTGACACTGTTGGTCAATATGATGTGGGTTTTGCTTTTACTACTGTATGACATATCACAATGACAACAGTATGTGCATTACACATGTCAGGTAGCTGTGTGGCAAATACATATACATACATGTGACCTCAATTATTTCATAGGTGGGAACCCTGCTTTCTCCATGAACACATCTGTTATCTTTGCCAGCGTGTGCTGCCACTTTCCAGACCTTTGGTCACATCTGTATGCTTGTGACAAGCCTAGCCACTGCAGGCCTACGTCATCCATTTCACATACACTCATTACGGTTTCTGTTGAATAGTGTGAGTGAGGGTTTATGCCTGAGGTATATTTGAAACCTGTTCAAAAGCAGCAAGGTCTGTCAAAGATGGCTATTTATTATAGGTGTGCAACAACCTTTGTGGATTTGCATGCAGACCCCTTATTGCTTATGTGATCCACAGAGGGATTTCCAAAACCCTTTGGAAATGTGATTATCAAAGGAGAGATGATGTAACACATGGCTCTATGTATACATCGAGACCTGTTCAACATTTTGGGGGCTACTACCTATGTGATACTCTGGGGATACTATGTTTTGTTAAAGTGGATGACTATGCTTTATTTGGCTTACAGATTTACAGCATGGGTTTGACACCAGGTATCTGTCTGTATGATACCCTTTTGGAGGATGTGTGTGTCATCTGGAGAATGCATTATAGCCCACAGTATGTATTGCTAAACATGGCCAGACATATCCCTACTGTGTTTGCTTGTACCTAAGAAAGCTATATGCCAAAGAGGTGTGGTCCCAGGACTGAGTGCAGGTGAATACCACTGGTTACTGGCATAGAATAGTACTTGAAGGCTGCAAATGTTATTGTGTGTCCTACATCTGTGTGTCAGTTGTCAAGACATCATCTAACAATTGTTTATGGTCAGGCTGTTGAGGTTATGTATACTACCATAATGCAAACCAATGACAGACAGCAACAGTATCACCCACAGCACAGTGTCAAACCGTGTCATACACACATGTGTACTCAAGTTCCAAAATGTGTGTAGTACAATGCATACTGGCCACCAATATAAACTATGGAGTGTTAACACTGTCTAATACAGGGCATGTCACCCTGCCCATGTGTCCAATATGCACGTACATGCAGACAGTGCACCTCAACCATGTTCACAAATGTACACCTGCAAATCTGTGCTGCACACATCCCACATTTAATGTCCACTCTCTAACACATCCTGACAAAGCTACACACATCATCCAAGTGGCACATGGGCAGACAATACACAATTGGAATAAACACTGGTGTAAACAATACTACACTGATAATTATAGCTTTAATACATCATGCCAGCTAAGCTACACCTTCAAGGATATCATTACACTTTACTGCTGACAACATGCTAACATTGCTATTCTGTTATAAAGTCACCCTGTGCATCAGCACCATGTTAGCCTGTTCCTGCATCAACGTTACAGATGACAGGAGGTGGCACAGGTTTCATCTTATGCACAGGGTGTGTTGTTGGTTTGCCAGAGACCTACATAGAGCCATACAATTGGCATGTGTGTGTGGGTGAGTGTGTGTTTGCGAGGGCCAAGAGTACTGTTATGGGCCAATGTGGATGTAATGTGTGCGGGTATGTGTTTACCCTAGGTGTCTGGTTTATGTGTGTGTGTGTCTGCATGCACACAGTTCCACCATGTGGCTGCCATATATGGGGATTTGTGGGACAGCTACAGACTTGTACCTGGCAGGCTTTACAGATCACCGTCTCTGGCCATGGATATGGGACCTGTGCCTAGCAGGGGTGCTACAGACAGTATCAGGTACTAATCCAGACTGGGTACTATCCTCAGAGGTTGACATATGTACACTGGATCCAGGTCTCTGCTGGGCTGGCCAGAGCCACATGCAAGTGGTCTTCTAGGATGGTCTATGGACAGCCCACCCCCAACATTGCTGGGGCTGGTACTGGCACTACAGGAGCGGCTATGACTTGATGGACGTCCACGACGACTGCCAGCTGATGATGTTGCTGGCATACATCCACATCGACATCTCAACTGTCCCGCACTGTCCTGACTCATGGACATGACATTGTGGAAGACATCTAATGTCTCACCCCCAACATCTATCAATGACCTCAGTGTAATTATGGATGGCACCTGCTAGGTCATGGATACTGTCATTTAAAGAGGTGTTATGAGCCCTCTGTGCCCTTAGTCCCTGTCTGATGTACAGCTCCATACGTGCCTGTGCCTCCATGACAGACTGGAACATGCGTGTGGTTGTAAGAGTTGTGGCACATCTGCCATGGGCATGATGACCAATAGTGATCTGACGAGAACCCCTGGACATCTGCCTATGTGGTACCATTCCAGACATCTGGCTATGGCTGCTGTGTCCTGATGCATGTGCCGTAGATACCACACTGTCCTAGCCATTGCCGACTATACACTGTCCCTCTGCTAAGGGCATTGGTGATGATGGATATACAGGCAGTATGACTGCGTGCATGGATGGGGTGGAGATTTGTGTAATGTCAATTGGTGGCCCAACAACAGACCCTGACAAACATGCCTGTGCCTCAACACACCTATCCTCATTATCACTATTTGTGTCAGTGACATCAGGTTTCCTGCTGCACTGAACCAGCCCAACCTCAGCACCTGTGAGAGTAAAACAGGAAACACACTTTAAGACCTGTACATGATGTCAGAACACATGAACACATAAACACATGAACACATGAACACATGCACACATGCACATATGAACACATGCATACATGCACACATGAACACATGCACACATGCACACAAATGCACTCCTCACTAAAGCAGACACACACACACACACACACACACACACACACACACACACACACACACACACGCACACACACACACACACATACACACACACCACCAGCAATCTCAGAACATACTCAATAGCAGTTGATGGTGGGGTACAGTATCACAAGCCAAACAGTCAAATCACACATGTCAGCATGCAGAACATGTGTTGCTCAACAGCATGCAGTGTGAGTATAGGCAGACCTTGTTACTAACAGTATACATGGCTTTGATGCATGTGTTTTGTTGTTTGGTGATTGGCCTCCCCCTGGAACACAATGTATACATGGACACAACATTGCTGTGCAAGTATTAAAAACTCTTTAATGTAATGTGCACCATCACTCACAGGTATACATACCATGGCTGGATGTGTATCTGTGTGTCACATAGATATCCAATTCTGATTAGAGCCTCTGAGTCTTTAGCAAATAATTGTGGATACAGTTTTAGCTCATGCATGATGTGTATACACACAAGATCAGTGGTGCATGTATAACTGATGGAATACCATTGGTCCACATAGCCAATGTACAGAAGTTATGGTGAGTGTAGATCATATTGTGGACATGCCAGTGTAATCCATGACATGGCATGCTAAAACACAACTGCATATTTAAACATCACACATACCCAATGTGTGTCATATGACCTAGCCACTCAATAGCATTACAAGACATATATGTGTCAGTTGTGCAAATGGTGATTGGGATGCATATTGTTTATAGGTGTATATGTTTGCACACACACAACATTGAGGTGTATAGCAATGAAAGCTATGTGTAGTACTGTGGTTACAAAACCTGGATGGGGTGTAGTACCATAAGCCGTCATCATGAAGCATCATGTGGTCACTCAAGGCTAGAAATGTATCCCAAACCAGCACCTATCATGCTGTACCAGAACTGCACTACCATGGCTACATTCACCATTTCACAGCCAGTTGTTACATGGGTTTGTAAGGAGGCCAATAAGGAGCATTGCCTAACATGAATGTGTTGTGTGTTGCAGTGTGTTTCACTGCCCCATGATAGGCCTCTACCCCTCTGGTATATTATGTGTGCTGTGTGGAAGACATTTGGGATACTGGAGTGTGACTTTACAGAGGGTTTTTGAATACTCCATGTGTAGCATGTTAACATGTTCTGTGTATGACATAGTTGTGTATGTTGTGTGCATGCGTATCGACTCTGCCTATCCAATGGTCACTACAGTGTAGCCACATTTGTTTGAGATGGTCTGTGTATTGCATGTGTTTGAGGCAGCTAATCACATTACTGAGATATGCGTAGTCTCACAGCAAACATGCACAGCATGCATTATGTGTAGGTGTGTTACATGTGTACATGGCCTACACCTTAACTATGACATGCACTTTTTATTTGCAATAATAAATGTGGAACGCACTCACCAGCATGTGTCCGCTGCCTTGTTGTCACACAAGAGGAACCTACATCGACAACTGTGGCATTGCTACTGTGGGTTTGCAATCTTACAGTAGTACAACAGTTTACATTCACAGGCCTACAGATTATGTTCCAAATGATCAGTATTGCACAACAACAGGCTCCACATCTTCTAACTATACAGTACACATCTCACATATGCATGATCTACCAATAGAGATAACAGTAGTCTACACATATGCCATGCTACCTGCATGCTCCATGTGTTCTTGCTGGGTGGCCCCAACCTCCATCAAGGCAAATGTCTGATGTTGTTGTTGTTGGGCAGATGCCACCAGGCTCAGGAGGAGCTCCTCCACTCTTATGAGGGGGGGGATGGATGTTAACCCCACCACCTGTTGCAAGCTGTTGTCTACGGACATCAGAAGCACGCTGCCGGACATGTCTAAGTAAATCACTGCAGTGATGGTGTACCTGCTCACATGTCTGGTTATGCATGCCTATGTCATTTACCCTCCGGACAACATCTTGCCACAGTGCAGTGCGCTCATGCTGGTCTTGGCTGGTTCTCGAGAATAGTAGGCTGTGGTGCTGAATCAGACAGCTGGTGATTATGTCATCCTCAACACTACTGTAGCTAGGATTACAATGGTGGGCCATGATCCCTGGAAGACAAAGAAAAAATATGTCTGAACAAGTCATATGGCACACAACATTATACAGTACAGATATCAGTGGACTGCCATATATAGCAACCTATTAGCTGACTGAGATTAAACACTTTCAATACCACTTATCAGTGCTCACCCCACAACTGCTTGAAAGTGCCTGGCATGCTTTATATAATAAACCATGTTCTGCACAGCAACAAAATAAAATCACTATATAAGACTATCCAACAGTACATGGCACACTGTATGCAACACAATGCACCACCTAGCCACAGAAGGTACAGATCAAGCAAACGCATAAAGAAATATGTCATCCATCGCAATGTTTGTAAAGTCCAGTTACAGTATTACCTTTATACTACACAACTTGTTGATGGCAAACCCATGGCCAAAATATGTGCACAATTGTGGATATAGGTGGCATACTGCTGTAGTAAACTATAAATGTTACTAGATACGCAGTTATATCTTGTAACACACATATGACAGAGGACATGTTACAGGCATACCAACACACACATCAGACATAATTATAAATGTTGCTAGATACGCAGTTATATCTTGTAACACACATATGACAGAGGACGTGTTACAGGCATACCAACACACACATCAGACATAATTACAAGACACAAAGGTATGGCAACCCAGATAAGCTTTACGTGTGTACCATGCAGTACTGTGTGTCAGTACTTGCAAAACCTTAAGCCTGAGGAATGTAATCTGTGAGGACTACAGGGACCACACAAAACAGTGGTTCCAAGCAATGTGGACATACACCATACTTTGCTGTTTAGGCCTACAGCTTCAAATAGTACTACAGTTCATACAGGATTTGGATTCAATATCAGTACCAATCAATGAGCATACATGTAGTGCTTTAGCCTCCAATGGCACACCCCAGTTAACACCAAGGGACTACATCAGACTTTATGCCATAGTGCTTTATCTGCCTAGCAACAGCATACACAGTTTTTGCTGGGATCAAAGCAAGGACACATAATACCCTGACAGAAACAGTTTCCCACTAAGCTATCCCACAAATACACATCTTTGACACATTCACCAAAACATTGACTATCACACTCAGTCAACCTTATATAGACTCTATTGCAACAAGTACATGCGGGTGTGTATTACTATATATGACTCTTTCTCTCTATACACACACACACACACACAAACATATATATATATATATATATATATATATATATATATATATATATATATATATATATATATATATATATATATATATATATATATATATATATATATATATATATACATACACATCCATTGGTGTACATATACATATACATATAGGCACATATACAGTCCACCTTTCATGGTGGGAATATCAATTATACAAAGGATGTGAGGTATACAGTAATGTAATAATATTGCACAGTCTTGTGAGAAATACATTGAAAGTATTCTCAGCCCAGGTAGCTTTAGCAGGCCTCACTGGCTGCAACATTGCAAACTGGACAAAACATACACAGTGTTTAACCACCACATGTCATATACCAGCACTGTATGCTGTCTTGTGTGTCACACACTAAAACCTACATACAAATATGCACATAACAACCTTCACCAACATATATATGTCCATCCTTCACAAACAGTTGCAATATGTCCCTTGCTCTATGCACATATACAGATATTAATATATATGACACATATATATATCTCCGTATGTGTGTGCCAAGCACACACAAGGTCCACAATGTTGTAAGTCCCTGGACCTCACAGCTGAACTGTTGGGCCTTGCTGCAACATGAACAGGTGTCACATGTGAACACACAGTAACATTAGAGGGGATTTATATAGCTACAAATGCTAGATTAGCATACTAGCCTGGTACAGAAGTCGCCAATGCTAAGCTAAACTTTAATATGACTATCATGCATGTGTTACTCTGACACAACTCTGTCACAATAGGAGGAGGAAGCTACTACATGATAGAGCAAAATCCCAAAAAGGGAAGGCATCTCTGATCAGTATTAGCAAAAAACTACGGGCACTCATAAAATCGTCTAAGGCCAGCTTTGAGAGAAAAATTGCACAGGACACTAAGGATAATCACAAGGCTTTCTTTAGTTATGTTAGGAACCTGGGTGGGAATTCCCAGATATGCTCAGAATTAGTCCAAAATGACAAAAAATACACCAAACTCACAGACATTGCCAACATCCTAGCTGACAGGTTCAGTGCAAACCCCCTCCCACCAAAAGGGCAAATATCTATCCCAGCAGAGTGCTGCCCCCCTGACATCTCAGATGCTCAGGTAAGAGCCGCCCTCTCCAAAGCAAAAAACACAGCATCAATGGGACCAGACAGTGTCCCGGGATGCATCCTACATGAACTCCAAGAAGAGCTAAACCCAAACATAGAACTACTGTTCAATCTCAGCCTTACTACAGGATATCTACCTAAAGAGTGGAGCACAGCAATGGTGGTCCCTCTCCACAAAGGTGGTGCCTCAACAAATCCTGGAAACTATTGCCCCATAAGCCTGACTAGCTTGGTCTGCAAAGCTATGGAAAGGATCATCATGGACCTTATAATTAATGATATTGGGGACCTAGAGACACTGGATCCTACCCAGTTTGGCTTTGTTAAGGGCAGATCCTGCCTCTTAAACCTGGTTGATTTCTTTGAAACAGTCACCAAGGCCATTGACGAGGGGAAGGTGGTCCACACAGCCTACCTGGACCTCGCAAAAGCCTTCGATACAATACCCCACTCGGGCATTATAGATAAGCTCACCAGCTTAAATATAAACCCCTATGTCACTAGATGGGTTGCAAACTGGCTCAAGGACAGAACCCACATGGTTAGAATTGCTGGAGCGATGTCAGACTCCAAACCAGTTACAAGTGGCGTCCCACAAGGCTCAGTCCTGGGACCTCTCTTGTTCGGTATATATTTCTCAGAGGTACAGGCCAACACGGAAGGACTGTGGCTGACCAAGTTCGCAGATGACTACAAACTGGGCACCATAATCAACTCTCCAGCCGACACAAACATCCTCCAAAAGGGCCTCATAGAAACAGACAACTGGTGCCAGAGCCATGGCCTCAAGCTAAACGTCAAAAAGTGTATAGTCATCCCCTTTGGCAAAAACAAAGTGCCCACAAATTACCACATAGGGTGGTAATCCATTAAGTACAGAAGAAGTAATTAGGGACCTGGGGACCCAAGTTGATAGCAATCTCTCATTTGACAACCACGTGGCCAAAGTGGTTAGAAAAACATTTTGTATAGCCCACCTAATCATGAAGGGATTCACATCTAGATCAGGGGAGGTCATCATGCCTCTTTACTCATCCCTCATCAGGCCCATAATTGAGTACAATGCCCCTTTTGGGATGTACCTTACCAGACACCTGCAGCAACTGGAAAGACCCAAAGGTACCTCACCAAGAGGATCAAAGGGCTCAAACAGATGCCATATGCTCCCCGGTTAAAGAAACTCCAGCTCTACTCAGTGGTATACCGCCTGCTCAAAGGCGATCTGTGCCTGACGTATAAAGCCATGTCTAACCCGGAATTAATGGACATGCTGCACCTCAGAAAATCCAAATCCCATCGAGCTACGTGCTCGAGAGACTTGAACCTCAGCACTGAAATAAATAGGACATGCTGGAGGGACAGATTCATAACCCAGAGGCTCCCTTCACGCTGGAATAAAATCCCAGTCCAGGTTAGGCAGAGTCCCTCATTGACTCTCTTCAAGAGGAATCTTGATGAGAGGATGAGGGAACGTAGATTTGCTTCGGGTATCACTTCTGTGTCACTGTTAGACAGAGGCACAGTATACTAACCTCAAAAAAGGGCATAGCAAAATTAATTTAAAATGGGTGGAGAAAGCCAAACACACTCTGGCTAGGCTTATAAATGCCCTAGGGCAGATAGCCTAGTATGAACCTATGAACCTATGAACAACCATGTTTATATAAATGTTTGCACTAATCCCCCAAACAGCCATTGTCCACACTACTGTACAGAACACAGATAACATGGATCAGATGTTTTACATTTAATGCTGCGCTACATATTTCACAGTTATGTCCCACTGCACACAGCTACACACTGAATTGTCCATGGCAGTAGTTAATCAGGACATCTGTGCATAGATAAGTACTGCTGCCACATATGAATGGTTCACATTATGTAGAGTACTCTTCAAAAACATCTACTACATGCCAGTAAATACATATATGTTACATACCTTTCCTTTGTATGAGTTGGTATTATTTATTTCCCATTTTCCTTTTGCTTTTCACTGTCTTTCTCTCTCTCTCTCTCTCTCAGTCTCTGCAATAGAGTGACTGAGTTTGTAGGCAGAAATTACAGCCTGCTTTTATAGGTATTTGCACATGTGCATGTGATGGCCTCTGCACCAATTGGTGGCCACCATTTGCTAATTGCATGCAGCCTGTTGTGTGGTAATTGCAGTAATCACTGTCATAGCAATCCATTTCTATAAATTGCTAACGCAGGCAGGCATAGCCCCTTCATCTTTCAAAAATGGGGATCATGCTTGTTTGCTGTGGACATCGTTGTTTAAGTCAGATGGTTGGTATAGTTCTTATATCTGAAGCCAGGGGTGTAGCCAGTGATTTGAATGTTGTACTCAGACCTGAATGTTGCTGCTTCCAGTACACACTTGTCAGTGTAGAATTGTACTCACCCCTCCAAATGCTAACACAAGATACATGGGAGTATGTACTTTCTTTTCTAATTATACAATTAACTGCCATACAAAAGTAATTATTGAGATGTATTCTTTTGGCACTTTAACTGTTTGTCAACTGCTATACTGTGAATATTAATCTACTCACTTCTGAACAGTTTGTGTTTTTTTAGTGTCGACATTAGCACAGGCTGCTCACGAAAACTAGACAAATTTCAGAACTGAGTATGCCTACCTACATCCTTGGTAGACCCTGAACACACAGGTATATTGTACATTTGGGTAGGGGTGCAGAAGTACAGAGAGCATTATGTATTATTGTGTGAATTTTATCTTGCTGGACTTAAATGGTTGCTGTGTACCTGTTAGTTTATCAATGCAAGTAGTCTGTCTGCGTAGCTCCCAACTGTGGATCTATCCAGATGGTAGCCAGAGGGTAGCCTGTTATTCTATGTCTGTGCACCACACCGGTCTTTTCAGCACTGAAACAATGGCATTGTCACAGTTGGTTGCTACCAGTACATGGCTACATCCTTTGCTATTTCAGTGTTGTACTCCTACATAAGGGTATGCTTCTGGAGCTCCTTCCAAAGCTATTTGCACAGTGTGTAACAGCAGAAAAGCTGATATGCCTGTGTGTTTCTGCCTCTGCCAGGCCTCTCAAATACTCAGGTACATATTTGAACAGACTCAGGGAAAAGTAGGTAAAAGTGAGGTACACCTTTAAAATATTAGAGACATTTAGTTGAGACTTTGAGAGAACCAGAGCATATGGATTAATACACCTTTTCTGAAGTACAAGCAGTGTCTAACTCTTACTTATTGTCATTATTCATTAAGTGTAATTCCCCACCTTTCTGCCTAACGTCAGTACTTTTCAGAGAGATTCAGAGGGACACAGCTAGAGTTTGTTTCAAAATCAGGGACATCCCTGAAAATTAGTCACAGTTGGGAAGTATGGCCTCTGCCCTAATCAGATATGCCAGTGTTTGTCCTGCTATGATACTGTGTGGGGGTGGTAAAGTGCTGCTGTAAAATTATTTCCTGCTAGAATGGCTGGTTGTCTTTTCACAGTCATGTAATGCAATTCCACAACAACTGCTGGTAAAGATCCAAAGAACAAGATTAGTGTTATGGCATTCCTATTTTTCCTTTACATTCAATCATTCTGATGAATGATATATTTATTTCAGCACCAACTTGTATATCTACCGTGGTTCAGTGGTACTTCATGCAGTCTAGTGTGTATAAAGTCCGGTGTTCGAGACTGACAGAAGTGTTTTATTTTGCTGCTGAGCAGAACAAGGGCCCTGACATACAGAGTGACTAAGACACTTTTAAGCAGTTGTAAGTGGGTTTGCGCGGGTTTGCGAGATGCTTAGCAATGCTTAGCTAAGTGCACACAAGCGCACACAGGTGCACACTCGCGCAAACCTGTTGACTACTGCTTAATAGTGTTTACTCCCGCTATCCCCGTGCTCATTTCTTTGAAAGAAAAGAAAATGGGGAGATAGGAAAGTGGTGAAAAAGGGGCACAAAGAGGGAAAGACAGTAGGGAAAACAGCTTGGGATGTGCAGGGTGGGTGTAGGGAAGGTCCATAGCTGCCCATGTCTTTAACAGCAACAGCTGTGCATATGCAATAAATTTGGAGGGAAATATGAAGCCTTCAACCCATGTGAGAGGGGTGAGGACAACAAAGTATGTTGTACTGCCAATTAAATATGAATTTATGTGTCCAGCAGACATGTGTGCAAAATGGGCAGCTATGTATGGGGCATAATTTTTTTTTGGGAGCAGATCGCCCTTTTTTTTCAGGTGAGAGTGGAATGTGGGGTAAAGGAAGTAGGTATATTTGGGGAGGTGGGTTGGGGAGGTAAACAGACAAGACAAACAAGATGCATACAGGGGCGGAATATGACACATGTGGTGAGTGAACACCATTGACGGGGAAGGATGTTTGGAAATCGCAAGCCCATGAGCCCACAGATGGCAACAGTGGAACTGAGATCCTCACCCATGGGCAGTCACCACTGCACCTTCACAGCCCAGAGGGTGGCTGTGCTGGGGGCTGCGTAGGAGGGGCAGGCTCACCTGTGATTTGTGCCACTCGTGCCTCAAGCTGGCGTAGAGGATCAGCTACAGAACGCTCGATCTCCCTACGCACCACAGCCCAGACCGTTCAGGGGGTGATAGATGGCCCTCCTCCACCCATGCTTGCATGGAGGGATGAGCCCCATCCCCTGCAGCACTTCCACCCAAATATGGCACAGGGCCAATGGAGGAGGAGGTCCCAGGCTGGGCACCGGACCTGCTGTTGCCAGGTGCCATCACCAGCTGTGGTGAGACAGGTGGGTCTGCTGGGACCGGCCTTCCCATACACTCTATGTTTAGAAGGATTTAATGAAAATATGGGTTAGTAACAGTCAACAGCATTCCCAATTAGTTATAACAGCATGCAGAAGTATTCCCATTAACCCAACACACCAGAGTTCCAACAGTTGAACAGCAAGCATGACACATGCATATATAGAACAACAGTGGACATTACAACAACATGCAGGTTTAATTGATGGCAACAGGCCAACAATATTGTGGTATTTGAACAGGGCACATGCATTGAAATAAATGCAGATATTTATAAACCAATAGGACATATGTACCAACAAATGATTTTAGATTAGACATACCCATTGAGGTATGGAATTGCATTTTTTATGCACATACAGTAGGGTGGAAAATGATAGCTCCATTAACAACTTATATATCCTTCTAGTTTACACTACATTCCTATTAACTGCAGTTATATGTCCCCTATATGTATTATTACACTACCCAATTATCCTTAAATTGTGAAATGGGTTTTGCTAGATCTTTATATACATGGGCTGTATCTGACATACAAACTGTCAGGGATGCAGATGTTACTGCTACATATTTTGTGAGTTGCTCAGACACACTACTGCTGAGATGGTACACTGACAGCTGTACTTTCCTATACTTATATAGATATGTTTAGGTGAAATTATCAGTTATATGTTAACAGCTCCCTACATTTCTTCCAGCACAATGACATTTCTGGGGAACACAATGCCAAGCTACTCATGTGCCAGATTAACCTGTACATGCTGGGCATGAACCAACAGTTGAGGACTGTAAATATGCTTAAAAGCTACTGGCACACCCTTCATCCACTTTATATGGGCCTACCCAACTGTGTGTTAACAGCGCTTAATACAACAGCCCTATTGCTATAATGCAAGAGTACAACATATCAAAGAAAATGACACAGACACAGTTCAGGAATTATACCTTTATTAAAGGCTTAAAACACTTTTCTAGAGGCTCTCTCATTTATTTTATATAACAGTACATGCAGAATAATTATTAGAGAATTATTATACTTTTATTTATTGTGTTAAAACACTTTTTTCAAGCTCTCTCATTTATTTTATAGAACGGTACAAGCAGAATAATTACTAACCTGCCTGGTGGAGCAGCCTTAGCAGCCTATCTGCATAGGCTTGCTGATTAGCAGCACAAACACCTGCAGCTGTGAAGTAAATGAAGTGATATTGAAACATACCTATCCATAGTATACAGTAGAATAGCAATTCTTACATACTTAATTCCATGGCTAATTACTCAGTAGTGGGGCATTTTCCATCTCACGGGCCTCCTGAATCCACTGGTTCAGTTGATCTGCCTTGCGTCTCTTCAGGTCTGCGTGGTGGTGTCTGACCTGCTCACCAGTCTGAGGGACACCTGTGGCACTGGTGAGTTCATAAGCTAGACGGTCCCACGCTTCCGCTTTGTATTGGGTGCCCTGGTACTGGCCCCGCAGGAGTCTATCCTCATGATTATGGACAAGGAGCCAAACCATTACTTTTGACTCCTCAATGCCCCAATGTTGCGCTCGGAAATGAGAGTCCTCTCCAGCACTGGCCATTGCTGCCTGCAGATGGGAGCTACAAACAGTTATGGCAAGCATTCCCACCCATGGAGCTTAAATATGCATCATTTCCCGCACTTATTTGTGATTGGCCAGTTTTGAAAAAACTCAGTTGAAGGCACACCTGCTTAGCAATGGGTAAACTTCCATTGATATGTATGAGTGTGTTGAAAGTCCATGCTTATGAAAAGCTGTCATGGCTTAGTGGTTTAGTACTGTGATTATGGTGCACAGTATCCCGGGTTTGAGGCCTGTCATTGCTTTTTATTTTACTACTGGCCAGACTGGCTAGGAGGTGTGGCTGTGTTTAGCCGACTTTGCTCAACTTTGCCCGACGTTGCTCTACGTTGTGCTATGTTGCTAGGTGTTGCTCTATGTTGCTCATCATTGCCTGCTGTTGTGCTGGTTAGCGCGGTGTGCAGCAACGCACAAACATGATCTGTTTGCGCTAGTTTGCGTGATGCGCAGCTCCGCGCAAAGCTATTGCACTAGTTAACGCACTGCTCAGCTACCAGCAATTATATTTAAATATGCTTAATACTGGTAAACTTTGCTTAGCAGTGCTTCACATTGCTTAAGATACATTACTTATGCATCCATCAGTATGCTTAACCATTTCACCTTCATATATATATATATATATATATATATATATATATATATATATAATGTGTTCACTAATCTATAGGCCATTTCAATGCTTTTTACTAAAATTTAAATGATAAATGTCAGGAATTATTTTTATATACAGATTTCCAACAGAAAATGGAAAAGGGAGTGGTAGTACTCAAACCGGGCATGCCTCCTTTTTGTGCAAAGGCTCTACCACTACGCTATAGCTATTTTGCTTAATTTGCATATAAGTTTCTTATTATCCTCTTCAATGTGGTGGTGCTGCGGTAGCGTTGTCACCTCACAGTAAGATGTTGTCCTGTTGGATTCTCAGATAGAGCGTCTTCTGTGTGGAGACATGTGTGAATGGGCGTACCTTCTTTGAAGGTTGTGCATCAGGGCCGGCACGTAAAAATCTACTGCCAATCATTAGCAGACCGGAGTTCCATTGTGGCGACCCCTAACCGGGAAATGCCGAACGACACAACATTATCCTCTTTGAGGTCTAAACTTCTAACTGTAATTAAGCAATGGGCAAACCCGCGCAAACACGTGCAAATACGGGCAGCTATATTGGGAATAATAAAAAAATAAATAAATAAAAGTTTTACATTTTATAATTGTACAGGGGTTTAGAATGTGGGGGAGTGTAGTACTGGGTATGTACACATTTGAGCAGACTCGTTCATGTCAGTTGACATTTCCCGATTGAGAGACTTGCAGCGGCGTGGATTTTTGGACTGCTTGGCAGTCCGATACACCCCCTGCACTCGTGCATGCTCAGTGTTAGCCTTAGAGTTGAGGCAGCGCACCCTCATTAATATGCATGGTTTGCTGCTGTCTTACTCTTAGACTGGCGTTTCCGTGTAAGACTAATCTAGTCTTACACGGAGGATTAGTGAATCCCGGGGAAAATTCTTCACTAACACAGATTTTATTATATATTTTTTATTTTATTCATTCATTCACTTATTTAATTACTTATTTAGGTAACTATTTACATTTGTTACTGGGTTAGAGTGTTCAGCCGCATGATCAAGTTCCAGCTAACCCAGAAACAAAGTAAACATAAATTACGAATTGCTTGCAATTAACACTTATTAAGTTATAAATTATTTTTTACTTTTTAGTAGTCAGTTATTGATGATAGTAATTTAATATATGATTTTAATCATGTCTAGCTTTTTAAATATAATTAATTCGGTATGCATATGTCAAAGTTGTGTGATGAATTCAGTGTCTTTTATTGGCTGATTTAATTTATATGTATTGTTTGAAGGTTTTATCCCTAGATTCTGATGAAATCCTGTTTGGATGAAAGTGCTAGGTCTGAAAGTTTTAATAAATTACTTGAGTAAGAAGTAGGCAGTTTTGTGGCCTGATTCATTTTGTGTTTTTTCCCCTAGGTTTATTTCCTGAAGGGGTCACCCTTTTTCCATTGATTGCAGTACTATGGTAAGCAATTTTGTGTGCCAGGTGGTTACATGCACGGGGTTTACTATTCAGGGACACAATGAGCATGAGTTATGGAGACAGAACAGCAGAACTGCTCAAAGTATATGCAATGCTAGTATAAGGAGAAATAAATGAGAAACAGTACTAAAATAAGGAGTTAAATGTATGCAAATATGACAAAACAAGATGGCTGAGTGATTCAGAAATGTATAAATATTAATGATCACCAGTGTTAATGTCTGTAACAAAAACAAGGGCATATGCATGAGAACTGCAGAAACATGTTTGGGGTTGCCAAAGTTTTGTCAACATATATGCAGCAAGCTATTATTGTCATTAAAAACCTTGGTGGTGCACATCATCATCCTTCTAGGCACCATGCTGTTACACTGTGCTTAAAATTTATTCATGACACCAGCATTGTAGACCAGTACCATTGGGGCAGGGACATTATAAAGGAGCTGCAAAACATGAACAGGCCTTAGTCACAGGTTCATAAAAGTAATTAATTATGTATCCCATTTAATACTAAGGTATACATGGCTTTATGCATACTAGCTACAGAGATCTTTCAGCAACCAACATGGGGCAGAGTGGAGTTTCCCATGTATCTGCCTCAAGAATGCTCCATGTGGAGAGCACATGTAGTTCCCAAGTATAGCAAAGAAAAGAGTCAACACTATGTAGAATTTCTGTGATGTAGTCCACTTCCATGAGGTGCTGACGTACAAGTCCCACATTGAAACAAAGGCCCCACCTGAAAACCTGAGAAGAAGGCATGTGAATCATAAAGATTATCACTGTATCACCTGCAAGGCGGTCTGTAATGCGCAGGAAATCAACTACAATGTTTTTCCTGATCACCCAGGCAGTTACCATTACCCCCACATATGGCACATGTATGGTCATTATCAACAATTGTAAGAGGTGACTTTCCCCAGAAGCATCCAATTTGTGATACTAGATATGCTATGGAAATGTGTCTGATGACATCCATCTGAAATCCAGACTGTGACCTTTAATAGATACAACTATTCCCTATATCAAACCCGGGTTTTCATGTAGCATGTATTTGGACTGCTGAAGACACACCTGGATGCTGCCCTGAATGAATTTTGTGATAACCTGCAGTATGACCCTTCAGGGTGCTAATCAGAAACTGGAAATATGCAGTAGAAAAATATTGAGCCCCATGTCAAAACCATCAAGAAAAAAGACAAAGGAGAAGGCATGATGTGAGATCTCTGTACAGTGGGTGCTGGGGAATTGTGCCTTTCACCACTGTAGTGTGATCTCTGAGTTAGTATGTTAAGGTGGGGGGCTGTAGGGAGCATAGCCCAAAAATTATGTTTTTGTGATTTTTGCTGGCTTTTAGGTTTTTTTTTTACATTAATGTTTGCAAGTGGATATTTTGCCAGTCAATGCTTTGGATGTCTGATTATATGACATAGATCCAACCCTGACACCTGTGGTAAGATATTCTAAGTGTGTGCAGTGTTACACAACATGATAATGAGGAAGCAGATGCAACAGCAATGCTGTATGCAGCAGCAACTATTAGCACACCAGACAATGGAGGATGAACCAGATAAGGAGGCAGTAAAGGACCCATCAGCCTGGGATGAGCATGCTAGAAGGAAGAGGACACAGTAAGCCATGCCACTGGCAAGGGCTGCAGCTGCTACTTATCTAGTAAAGCATATCCACTGCAATAAAAGACTATAAAAGGGCAAGGCGCAGTTATCACCATTTGCACAGAAGGGGGAGAGAACATGAGTGTGTGATGTCTTCCACAGGGAAATGTGTGAGTACTGTAAAAACTAACAATGTCTGACAGTCCTGTGCATAGAAGGTGGGTCTGGAGGAACATTCTACAACAGGCTTTTTGATGGGCTTATGCTGCTGGTTACTTATGTGTGTGTAAGGCAATAGGGGCTTTAGTGCTTCTCTGTGACAGTGTGCATGTGTGTGTGTGTGTGTGTGTGTGTGTGTGTGTGTGTGTGTGTGTGTGTGTGTGTGAATGCTGGGACACAGGCTCATCAATAGGTGCTGAACTGCACATGATCTAACTGACAGATCCAGAGCATGCAAGGAGAATGTGTCAGTATCTCATGTGTACATCCACCTATAGTAGCTGTCTTCTCCAGGAATGCCATAGGTAGAAATGGCCTTGGTCAGATGTACGTGTAATTGTGTGTAACTTCCATTACCAGGCATGATAATACTGTGAGTACCATGACCTCAGGCATGCCATTTCCTGCCTGAACACACCTTCACACTTAGTGTCACTGAAGAAGTGTTTGTACTGCATCACCATAACCTTAGCCTACCTTGTCTGTGAAGGATATCTAAAGTAAAGGCAGAGATGGAATGGGTATGAGAACCATACCTGTCACATTGCATGGGGACATGTGTGGAACTGCAGTGTTCCAGTAGGTGATCAATCTGGTCAAATATGTCACACACATAGGACATGCACTCTTGGAGGTTATCAGACTAATCTATGCCTCTACAGTATCCTTTTACATATGTTTGTTTGCACCCATTGACATAACTAGTTCTGGAGGAAGGTGTTACCCAAGCCATCATCAAGCACTAGTAAACACATCCACATGGTTAAACTCTTACTCAGTAGAGCTTGTAGCAGACATCAATGACTGGGGCATAGGAAATGGCACACTGTCATGATTGTGAATATCTGCTGCAACTGATCCTTCATGTGTGGTCCATGTGTGTACTGAGTGTTGTCCACATGCACACCAGCTGTGTCCATGATCTTCGATGTAAAACTTATCTACACATGCCCTGCATCAAGCACTGATGCTGTACTGCTTGATTGTGCCAGTTGTTCATCTCCATCATTGACATAATCAGACCTCTTTCAAATAACATCAGGTAGTAGAGGTTTCAAGATAATGAAACTAGGTAGACTATCACCTGTTAAGACATCAATGCAAAACACCTCTATTTTAGACCCAGTGTAGAATGAGAAGGCAAGGAAAACAGTGGCAATAGTGGGTCATATAACCTTACCTTGTGCAGGTGACCTTGTCACTTGTGTCCATGATGTAAATGATTTTCATGACACATACAACTTTATATTCATGTTCAGTACTAAAGCTAGAAAACCTAATTAGTCATGTAGTAATTGTGATGGGAACATGATGGCTCCATTCCACTATGGAGAGATGTCAGAAACTCCTTCATCTCCATTAATGGTGGTTTAACTTAGGGCCTGCCTCCCATTGCTCTACCATCTCATGCAAAGTGATAGCAGGATTTTCAGCATCACTTATAATGTTGGTGGCCCTACCTCTGACAAGTTTATAGCCATGATCTGACAGCATTAATATTTTCTACAATATCCTGTCAAGCACAGTTATGTCTGAGCAGCTATCAGCCATGGAGAGCTATGATTTACCAACAATTCATTCTCTAGTTGAGGCAACTTATTGCTCCTAAACTTTCTTTTGCCAGTCATGCTCCTGAGTAGATTAAAAACAAACAGTGTAAGTCTGCCAGTAAAGACAGCATTGCAGAATCAACTATCTAGGGTGCACTGACCATCCCATACACTTAACTGGGAATACTAATATATAATCTCCAAAAACCTCCTCACAACTCAGTCAAAACCTAAAATAATAGTTCCGCTGACCGGTACAATAAAGGTTGTCCTCCACAGATGTTCCGATAGTATTCCAATAATGAGAACCATGAGCCACAGCCAAGGAAATTTAATAAATAAATAATAACCACACCAAACATAAAAAATAAAAACTGAACAGATTTAGCGAGCTTTCGTCTCGTATCTCGAGACTTCCTCAGAATCAACTACAGTTCAATTAGCCATTTGTTTAAATACCCATTCAGCCCATTTTGATTAATTGTCATAGCAATAAATTGTCATAGCAATAAAATAAAATAAATATGCATATGTATCTTTTGTAATCTTAATACTAATATATACACCAAGGGTCAACAGTACAACCTTTCCCTCCCACCTGTTACAGGAACACCCCATCTTAATATACATGCATGCCAAAATGTAACCCAAGAAAGTACGCCCACCCTCACAATTACTGATATAACCCCCCTCCCCCCAAGTCAGATTATAATTGAGCCTACATTCTTCAATAAGCACCTTTCCATAGACACAGTCAAATATTCAACCCACTATGGTCACATTTCACACAGCCACACAGGTACAATGAGGACATAAACTGAATCTTAATGGTATGTTAGCAGGTAAACAGACCTGGCAAGTAAGGTATCTGAAACTACACTAGCGCAGCTGACTTTGTTTGTCTATGTCTATGACAGTAAACCCATGGTTGAACTGAGCAACAGACAGGCAAGGTTACAGTACATATCAGATGATTAGACACATGATAGCTAATATGCATAAGACATTTCAGCATGACCGATTAGCTGAAGCCTGTAAGCTGGGCAACAATAGGAAAACAGCACAGATCTTAACCTTGGTAAACAGTTAATCACTATTACATATTTCACATCCAATACCACAATGAAAAAAAAATAGGCAACAGCTGTGTCAAGTGTAAGGAAAATGATGGACTTACCTTCAGCAAGTACTATGTCTGCTTTCCTCAGCGTAGCATACTGTCTGCAGATGAAGATAAAACCACAGCTCTTTATTGTTTTTCATAGTACACCAAGCCTTTCAAAAGCTGCCAGGATTTATATTCTGTTTTTCGGGCCTTAGAGGATGATGATTATGCAAATGGGTACACATAATGAAGGTCTCTGTGTTACTCATTCTGCAAGTTGCATATAGGGGCAGAGTCTTGTGTGCAAATGTACACAGAGTCATGCACATGCATGGGCACCTTCGTGTCTAAAGGATGCTCCATGTACTTCCATGACTAAGCTTGTTAGGAATGTAGTCACTACAGATCACTGCCTTTGTCCTAGTTAAAGTACTTGCTATAAATTAAAAACTCTGATAGATGTATTTTACATCTGACATTCTCCTTTGCACACATTCAGCATGACATGTTCCATATTGAGCTCTGACACTGGCCAATCTTTTTTGTAGTTCATTGTTGCACAGGAAACCCTGCAATGGGAAAATGGCATGACCATAAGATGCCAGTCATGATTCTCAGATATAAGACACAGAGTATGGCCATGACCTCCAGTGGTGCTGGTAGATGCAGGGCACCTTGTTGGTGCTTAAAGAAGAGCAAGTTCTTCCTGTTCCTGCTTCCCTAGTGAAAGGATGATGCCTAGCACTGTCTCACCAGGTCAGTAACAGATATTACTAACATGACCTGGTAAGGAGTGCAGAAAAAACTACACAAGCCTGCTCAGTTGCCATTGAGACCATCTTTGTCGATGGGAAAACATGTTGAGAGTGAGGGCTCCTGAGCTGTAGTTTCAGTATTCTGCTTTTTTGTTTTGATGATCCTATCCTACTAGTGTGGACATCATACTAATTATACATCTCTGTGTTCCAATGTCCATGAGGTCATAGCAGAGAATGTTATGCAGTATCAGAGAATGTTGATAGGAGAACACACATGTTTTCTAGTATATTCTTGTAGGTATACTTAGCCAAGTATCTGATATTCAGAGAAGATATGAGTTGCTTCAGGAGGATACTCCTAAACCACTGGCAATTCCTTCTGTGTGGGCTGCCTTGTTAGATACTTTCATTGCTGCTCCCAAGTCCCCTGATTCTCAGCCTCCTGCTCCTAAGAAACCTGATAGGTTTTATAAGGTTTTTGAAGATTGCCATGTTTTTATTTAAATGTCCTTATGCTGATCCTGCTGTGGTGTCAGTCTCTTCTGACAAATCTTCTTAACTTTTGCCCTATTCCATATTTTGGCCTTCTGATTAAGATACTAGGGCTATGGAGAGGATTGGTAAGAAAGTCTACACTGTTTCTAATTTGGCCTTTATGGCTATTAATATCCAGACCACATGACCAGGTATGCTCTGGCCTTGATTGCTTAGGCTTATCAGGTTATCTCTGACCTTTCTGATTCTGAAGGCAAATCTTTTGCCTTATCTTTTTTAGGTTCTGCTTCTCAAGTGGTTCATCACTCTTTTAAGTGTAGCTATGATGCTGCTGACACCTCTTCTAGGCTGTGGCTTTTGAGTCCATCATGAAGATGTTTTCTTGGCTTCATCTCCAGTCCCTGCCTGAGGATGTTGAGGCAAAGTTGTTGGATGCTTCTTTGGAAAATAAACATCTTTTAGGAGTGCTGTTGTGGATATGTCACTTCAAGAGAATAGCAAAGCCTTGGTGACCTTCAACATACTTTTGTCTCTCCTATCCCTAAGTCCCAGAGAAATTATCCTTCTATGCTTTTGTTTGCAGGCAACCTTGCCAGGCCTCAAAGGGTAGGAAGGGTGGGAGGCAGGCCCCTTCTGCTAAGGCTTCTCAGATTTATGTGGCTCAAAATCCTCCTTTATCTGATAAACTTGCTTGTCTTTGACAGTTCACCCCCTCTTCTTTTAGACCAGGTTCCTTTGTCCCTTTAGCTCTCCTTTTGTCTTCCAAATTGGTGTCTCTTCACTTCAGACTCTTGGGTTCTTTCTATCATCCATCAGGGTTAATTCATGGTATGGAAGTCTCTACCTCCTTTTTCAGGGATTCCTCAACTTTCTCTACAGCAACTTCCTCATTCTGTGAGGTTCTAGGGTCCCTGGAGAACTAAGGAACCACTCAAGTGGTCCTCCCTTCCCAAGTGTGAATGGATTTGTATTCGAGGATGTTCCTGGTTTCTCGAAAGAAGGGCACTTTAATTCCAATTTTTGATCTCTCCTGGCTCAACACCTTTCTCAAGGTCCCTTCCTTTTGGATGATTACTCTTCAAACTCTTTTCCTCTTTTATTACCTCAGGCGTTTCTGGTGTCCTTGGATCTGAAAGATGCTTACTTTCATATCCCTATTTAACCTTTCTTCAGGTAGATTTTTTGCATTTCTCTGTGTCTTCCTCTCATTTTCAGTTCTCTTATTTGCCCTTTGGCCTCTCTACTGTCCCAAGGGTATTCACAAAATGCCTAGCTTCTGTGATAGATTTGTCTTTATCTAGATGACCTGTTGCCTCAAGCACTTCCTCCCAGTTGTTTGTTACAGGATCTGCTGTTCAACATCTCTCTTCTTCAAAGTTGGAGGTTTACTATCAACTTCCAAAATTCTGTCTTGACTCCCTCTCAGGATCATGTGCATATGGGATGCAGAATTCAGACAGTGCCAATGTTGGCCTCTCTAATGCCTCCAAAGGTATAGTCATTAACAACCGTTCTTTCAGTCTCTTCTTCCTCTGACTGCCATACCTGCCAGGGAGTTTCTTCTGGCTGAGGGATTCATGGCCGCTTCTATTCCAATGCTTAATCTTGACAGACTGCACATGCCAAAGCTTCAGTGGTACCTCAAGTCCGTTTAACAACAGTATTGTCATCCTTTGGACTTCACTGTACCTCTGCTTCCCTGTCTCAAGAAGGAACTGAAGTGATGGATTCAACAGTTTCCTCTCAACCCAGGTCGATCCTTTTAGCCTCCAGTCCCTTCTCACTAATGCCTCTGAAATGGGGTGGGGGGGCTTCTCTTGGTCAACTGAAATTCAGGGTCTCTGGCTTCTCAATCAGAAGTCAGACCATATCAACATCAAAGAGATGAGAGCTCTGATTCTGGCCCTTCAGGCTTTTTATCCCATGCTGTCTCCAGGCCCCTTGAAGGTGTACACAGACAACCCTACAATTATGTGGTATGTTAACAAGCAGGGAGGTATAAAATGTTATCTCCTCTACAGGATGGCTCTGTTTGCTCTGTGTCTCCTTCCGAGGAATTGTCCTTTGGTGATACAATTGCTAGGATGATGGAAATGTTTTAGTGGGATTCTTCTCAAGTATCTGATATTCAGAGAAGATATTATGAGTTGCTTTAGGAGGATACTTATAAACCACTGGCAGTTCCTTCTGTGTAGGCTGCCTTGTTAGATACTTTCATTGCTTCTTCTAAGTCCCCTGATTCTCAGCCTCCTGCTCCTAAGAAACCTGATAGGTTCTATAAGGTTCTTGAAGATTGTCATGTTTTTATTTAAATATCCTTATGCTGATTCTGCTGTGGTGTCAGTCTCTTCTGACAAATCTTAACTTTTGCCCTCTTCCATATTTTTGCCTACTGATTAAGATACTAGGGCTATGAAGAGGATTGGTAAGAAAGTTTACACTGTTTCTAATTTGGCCTTTAGGGCTATTAATTACCATACCCAGATGACCAGGTATGCTCTGGCCTTGATTGCGCAGACTTATCAGGTTATCTCTGACCTTTCTGATTCTGAAGGCAAATCTTTTGCCTTATCTTTTTTAGGTTCTGCTTCTCATGTGGTTCATCACACTTTTAAGTGTAGTTATGATGCTGCTGACACCTCTTCTAGGCTGTGGCTTTTGAGTCCATCATGAAGATGTTTTCTTGGCTTCACTTCCAGTCTCTGCCTGAGGATATTGAGGCAAAGTTGTTAGATGCTTCTTTGGAAAATAAACATCCTTTAGAAGTGCTGTTGTGGAAGTGTTTAAGTCTCTTCAAGAGAAAGGCAAAGCCTTGGTGACCTTCAACATACTTTTGTCTCTCCTATCCCTAAGTCCCAGAGAAATTATCCTTCTGTGTTTTTATTTGCAGGCAACATTGCCAAGCCTCAAAGGGTAGGAAGGGAGGGAGCCAGGCCCCTTCTGCTAAGGCTTCTCAGATTTATGTGGCTCAGAATCCTCCTTTATCTGATAAACTTGCTTGTCTGTGACAGTTCACACCCTCTTCTTTTAGACCAGGTTCCTTTGTCCATTCAGCTCTTCCTTTGTCTTCCAAATTAGTGTCTCTTCACTTCAGACTCTTGGGTTCTTTCTATCATCCAGCAGGGTCACTTCATGGTATGGAAGTCTCTCACTCCTTTTTCAGGAATTCATCAACTTCCTCTACAGCAACTTCCTCATTCTATGGAGAACTAAGGAACCATTCAACTGGTCCTCCCTTCCCAAGTGTGAATGTGTTTTTACTCAAGGATGTTCCTGGTTTCTCGAAAGAAGGGCACTTTAATTCCAGTTTTTGATCTTTCCTGGCTCAACACCTTTCTCAAGGTCCCTTCCTTTTGGATGCTTACTTTTCAACTCTGTTTCCACTTTTATTACTCCAGGCTTTTTTGGTGTCCTTGGATCTGAAAGATGCTTACTTTCATATCCCTATTTAACCTCTCTTCAGGTAGATTTGTTACATTTCTATGTGTCTTCCTCTCATTTTCAGTTCTCTCATTTGCCTTTTGGCCTCTCTACTGTCCCAAGGGTATTCACAAAATGCCTAGCTCCTGTGATAGATTTCTCCTTATCTAGATGGCCTGTTGCCTCAAGCACTTCCTCCCAGTTTTTTTTTTACAGGATCTGCTGTTCAACATCTCTTTTCTTCAAAGTCTGAGGTTTACTATCAACTTCCACAAATCTGTCCTGACTCCCTCTCAGGATCATGTGTATATGGGATGCAGAATTCAGACAGTGCCAGTGTTGCCCTCTCTTCTGCATCCAAAGGTATAGTTATTAACAACCGTTCTTTCAGTCTCTTCTTCCTCTGACTCCCATACCTGCCAGGGAGTTTCTTCTGACTGAGGGATTCATGCCCCCTTCTATTCCAATGCTTAATCTTGATAGACTGCACATGCCGAAGCTTCAGTGGTATCTCAAGTCAGTTTGGCAAAAGTATTGCCAACCTCTGGACATCACTGTACCTGTCCTTCCCTGTCTCAAGAAGGAATTGAAGTGGGGGATTCAACAGTTCCCTCTCAACCCACATTGATCCTTTCAGTCTCTGGTCCCTTCTCACTAATGCCTCTGAAATGGGGTGGGGGGCTTCTCTTGGTCAACTGAATTTCAGGGTCTCTGGCTTCTCAATCAGAAGTCAGACCATATTAACATCAAAGAGATGAGAGCTCTGATTCTGGCCATTTAGGCTTTTTATCCCATGCTCTCTCCAGGTCTCTTGAAGGTGTACACAGACAACACTACAATGATGTGGAATGTTAACAAGTAGGGAGGCAGAAAATCTTATCTTGTCTGCAGGATGGCTCTTCAGGTTTGGTAAGTGGCTCTCAGTTACCAGTTAACTCTTCAGACAGTATACATTCCTTCAGAGCACAATATAGTAGCAGACTCTCTGAGCAGGTCCAACATACAGGTTCACAAATGGATGCTTTACAGAGACATGTTTCTGGACATTATCCATCAGTGGGGTATTTCTCAGGTAGATCTTTTTGCCTCCCCTCTAATCAGTCAGCTTCCTCTCTTCTGCTCCAGAGTGCCATGCCATCTGGAATGGAAGATGGGTGCCATTTCTTTTCCTTGGAAAAGGATGTTTCTTTATGTCTTTCCTCCTCTTCTTCTACCTCTAATAGTCCTATAGAAGATTCAGCTGCACTCACCCAAAAAATCTTGCTAGTCACTCCCTTTTGACTGTGACAGCACTGGTTCTCCCCTCTTAATGCATCTGGCCAGGGGCAAACATCACACATCACCTCATCTCCTGGATCTCCTCACACAGGACAACAGGTCTCTCATCCATCCTCAGTTGCCCACACTAGCACTGATACTGTGGGTGATAGGGTTTTGATCTCTTTCAGACACCTCTTTTCTGAGGATGTGCTCAGGGTTTTACAGGAGGAAAGGAAATCCTCAACCAGAAACTCTTATACATCCAAATGGGAAAGATTTTCAGTTTGATGCCATGCTCATAACCAGGACCCTTTTTCAGTGAGGGTCTCTCTGGTCCTCTCTTATTTGTGTGAGTTGCTCCAGTCTGGCCTAGCCTGTTCTTCTGTGAAGGCCCTTTTGTCAGCTATTTCTGCTTGTCTGTCCTTAAATCATCCATTGATTTCTCATTTTGAGGTCAAACAATTTCTTAAAGGCATCCTGCAGATTAGGCCTCCAGGAAAACTTATTCTTACTCCTTGGGACCTTAATTTTGTTTTAGAAAAATCGACTGGCTGTTTCTGAGAAGCCCATCTCCTCCTCGGTATCTAAGACCATTTCCTTTTGTTATTCTTTTCATGGCAAATCTTTGTCTACTTCTGTCAGAGCTCATTTCACTAGGGCTGTTGCCTCTTTTGGTGCCTTCTTCAATGAGTTGTACAATTCCATCCTTGAAGCTGCTACTTGGTCTTCTGTCTATACCTA
This sequence comes from Protopterus annectens, assembly GCF_019279795.1. NCBI lineage: Eukaryota > Metazoa > Chordata > Ceratodontiformes > Protopteridae > Protopterus > Protopterus annectens. The sequence continues at coordinate 1,645,120,825 of NC_056737.1, read as the reverse complement.
GACTAAGAATTATAATTTGGATATAGTTTCGAGAGCCAGAGCAGGTTTTGTTGAAACCATTTTATGTGGGTTTGTTAAGGGCTCTTCTCAGCCTTCCACCTCCCATTCTGTTTCTTGAGCTTTTTTTACTCTCCCTTCTACGTAGAATACTGCAACAGTGATTTAAAATGGCATAGTACAGCTGTATAAAATCTTACCATAGCAGTAGAAGTCCTTCTGTTCACTGTTGCACTATTCATTCCCTCCCTCCAAACCCCTCTTGTTTCTTCTGAATGTTTCCTTCTGGATGTGAGTGGACTTGTTTGTCCTATGAAGAATGTTCTCTTCTGGGGGTAATTCACTTCTGGGTAGTTGTATCCATACATCACTTTTATGCCCTATGCCCTATGTTCTGTGTGGGGACCATAGATGTGATGTACAGTTTATACAAGATCTTTAGGCTTTTGCCCACTGGCCGAGGGATGGGCTGCACTGGGCAGGAGATCCCTTCTATGTGGGATAGTGCAACAGTGAACAGAAGAACATCTGCTGTTATGGTAACATTTTATACAGCTGTACTTTTTTGAGCATTTTTAAAGCATTTATTTATTTTTTGGCGAAAATAGTAATTTCTTTGTTTGTTGAATTTTCTAGTCTGTGTGCTTCCAAATCTCTTTTTTAATCTGCATTTGAGAGCTACTTGTGTTGTGCTTTTACATTAAGAAATTCCAGGGTCAGACATCTTGTGTTAGAAGGTGTTTACCTGGTCTCTCTGAAATGGGAAGCCATGTAGGAAGCTCACAATGTAGTTCTTCATTGACTAGAGGGCATAGGAGTCACATTTTTAAAGCTTTTTTCTTTGCACAGAGCTGCCCAACAGGGTATACAATGAAAGAAGAAAACTCACGGATAAAATCAGGAAAAGCAACTTCCTTAAAGACAAGTGTTCCCTTATACAAGTAAACAATAAACTAAGAGATCTAATTAAGTTCAAAAAAGCCATCTATAAGGTTAGCAGTGCCCTGTATAGTAGCAAACACTTAGGCAGTAAAATGTACCTATAAAGTTAGAATTATTTCTGAACCCTTTTAAACAGTGTGGCATTGTGTAGAAATAAGCTTAGAACAGCTAGCTTGTGCATTGAATAGCACTACCATATTCTAGCATTATATAATATCTTGCCCATAACCCCAATAACTACCCTGGGAGACTCTTGTTAAAACCTAATTCTTAATCCAAAACAGCCAACCCAATTACAAGACCAGACAACATGGATATGCAAATTACAAATGTATCTATGACCATATTGATAGATTCTGGCAGAATCTTAGAGGTAACATAAATGATGCAGTACCACCTACACCAATCAGAGTGAAATAGCAAATCTACTGCCTGATAAATCCAGCTTAGTCTTCACCCTCTGTTCGTCCCTCAGTTCCACCAGGTAAAATCCCCTCCAACATATTTCCCCAGCTATCAACAGGGACCAGAAGCTGGCAGCACTCTCTAAAGCCAGAGACACCACCTCCATGGGTTCCAACAACATCTCTGGTTGACTCCTAAATAGTCTAAATGATGACCTATCAGTACCGCTTAGGCAATCTTCAACTACAGCCTTGAAACAGGTTGCTTTCCAACAGGATGTGGGACCACAACAGCCACACATTCACAAGGGTGAAACATCACCCAAGCCAGGGAGCAACAGACAAATCAGTCTAACTGGTCTAATATGGAAAGCCATGGAATGAATTATCATGGAAATGATAAACAAGGACATTGGCAACCTAGAAACACTGGACCCATCCCAGTGTGACTTTGTTAAGGGAAGGTCATACCTACTTAACCTGGTAGACTTCATTGAGAGGGTTACCAAAGCAAAAAGCTACGTTAAAACAGTATATAGTGCATATCTTGACCTGGCTAAGGCATTTGATACAATACCCCACTCAGGCATTGTTGACAAGCTCTCTGAGCAAGGCATAAATCCTTTCATAATTCACTAGATTGCTGACTGGCTCACAGACAAGATGCAAGAAGTCAGGATCAATGAGACCATCTCTATAAAGACACCAGTCACCAGTGGATTAGGTTCATAGGTTCATAGGTAGGTACTAGGCTATCGGCCCTAGGGCCTATACAAGCCCAGCCAAAAAGGTACCCTGGCTTTTGCCACCCAAGAAAATTATTTTCCTGTGCCACTGTCGAGCAGAGCCACAGAAGTGATCCTCGGGGTGAATTTTCTATTTCCCATCCAATCATCAAGATTTTTCTTGAAGAGTGCTAATTAGGAGCTTTGTTTGATACAGACAGGTAGTTTATTCCAGAGTATGGGAAGTCTCTAGGACAGGAATCTATCCCTCTGGCATGTTCTGTTTATTGTAGTGACAAAGTTTAGGTCCCTAGAGCGTGTAGCTCGGAGGGATTGGGATTTCTTTAAGTGGAGCATGTCCAACAGCTCTGGGTTTGACATAGCTTTGTATGTTAGGCAAAGATCACCTTTGAGTAGGCGATATGCGACGGAGTAAAGCTGGAGTTTTTTGAGATGGTCTGCATAGGCATCTGTTTGAGGCTGGTAATCCTCTTTGTGAGATATTTCTGCGGCCTTTTCAGTTGTTGTAGATGTCTTGTGAGGTACATACCAAAAGGGGCGTTGTACTCCATAATAGGCCTAATGAGTGATGAGTAGAGGGGAACAATGACCTCTTTTTTTCTAGATCAGAAACCTTTTGTGATGAGGTGTGCCACATAGAAGGATTTCCTGACTACTGTGGTGATGTGATTATCAAAGGAGAGACTATTGTCCACCTGTTTCCCAAGGTCTCTTATCACACTTTTGGTGTTAAGTATACTACCACCTATGTTGTAGCTCATGGGTACAGACTTTTTACCAAAGGGAATGACAGTGCACTTTTTGGCATTGAGCTTGAAGCCATGGCTTTGACACCAGGCATCTGTCTCAGTGAGGCCCTTTTGTAGAATGTCCACATTGTTCGGAGTTTCGATTATGGCTCCTAGTTTGCAGTCATCTGTGAACTTCATTAGCCAAAGACCTTCTGTGTTAGCCTGTACTTCAGAGAAGTAAATACCAAAAAGGAGAGGACCCAGGACTGAACCCTGTGGTACTCCACTTGTCACTGGTTTGAAGTCGGATTTGGAATCTGCTACTTTCACAGTGTGGGTTCTGTCAGTGAGCCAGCTGGCAACCCATCTTGTGACATAGGGATTTATACCTAGTTTAGTGAGTTTATCTATAATTCCAGAGTGGGGGATGGTGTCGAAAGCCTTGGCAAGATCTAGATAGGCTGTGTGAACCACCTTACCCTTGTCTACAACTTTGTTGACTGCTTCAAAGAAGTCTATCAGGTTTAGGAGACATGAGCTGCCTTTTACAAACCCGAACTGGGTGGGGTCCAGAGTTTGAAGATTACCAATGTCTTTGTTTATAAGCTCCATGATGATACATTCCATGGCCTTGCAGACCAGGCTCATCAGGCTAATGGGGCGGTAGTTCCCGGGGTCCGTGGTGGCTCCTACCTTATGGAGTGGGATAACCGTTGCTGTGCGCCATTCAGTGGGCACAAAGCCTGAGGTGAGGCTGTGATTGAACATGGTATTTAGCTGGGGTGCCAGTTTGTTCTATAGTTCATGTAGAATGCAGCCTGGGATGTTGCCTGGTCCCATGGATGCTGTGTTCTTGGCTTTGGAGAGTGTGTTTTTTACCTGTGCAGCCATGATTTCAGGAACTTTGCATTCTTCCGGTATAGAGATGGGCCCTTTAGGGGGTGAGAGGGTGGGTAAAATTAGCACTGAACCTATCTGCCAGGATGTTGGCAATATCAGTTGGGTCTGTATATTTAGTGCCATTATGCTGTAACTCAGAGCAGATCTGAGTACTGCCATTGAGATTCTTGACATAGCTATAGAATGCTTTGTGGTTGTCTTTAGAATCAGTGGCAATTTTGTTTTCATAACTAGCTTTGGAGGATTTTATCAGGGATCGCAGCTTCTTACTGAGGCTGACCAGGGAGTTCCTCCACTCATGGAATTTTAGTCTCTTGGGGACCACTAGATTGGCTTCCTTTTTTTGGAGGATAGCATCTTGGTTCTGTTTGTGATAGCACAATCCATGCACTCGTGTAAGTGCTTATAAAATGCAATTGTGTTGGATTCAGTAGTCATAACTGTATTGTCCATCTGCATGGGTGTCATGAAATTCACCACTTCTGTCTTAAGAAGCATGAAGTTGGCTTTGGAGAAATATTTACTGTGGTTTCCTTAATGGGGGGGGGGGGCAGGATGTGGATATCTAGGGTGATTAGCTTATGGTCAGATCGTACCAATGAGGCATTGACTTCAGGTGTGGAACACCAGTCACTCATGTTGGTAATGCCTAGATCTAGGATATTGTTGCCCCTGGTGGGGGTGTGGATAAGTTGATCCAGGGTATTGAGTTTATGAATTGCAGAAAGCGTTGAGTGAAGAAGTTGGTACATGAGTAGTTTTACCTCAGGGTTCCATGCTGGGCCTTTTCCTGTTTGGCATTTTCTTCTCAGAAGTCAAGGCTAATGTGAAAGGCGTTTGGCTCACCAAGTTCACAGATGACTGTAAAGTGGGAGCTATTATAGATTCCTCCCAAGCAGCAAACATTTTTCAAGTGGACGCAAAAGTCTTGGGAACATATACGAAGCAGAAACTTGCTATACCAAATAATTCTTTAAAAAATGTTCTCCTTGAGCCAGTCTTGTAGAACAAAAACACAGCTTTATTACGAAAATGCAGTAGGTAAGCGCTTTCATGGGACTACCTCCCACTTCATCAGACCATTACAATAGTAGTACTATCTACTTATTTATAAGGCAAGTTAAATTGGTGATACCAATTAAATAGTAATCACCCATTCATTTTAAAGAGATATTCATCTCTACTTGAACCACTTGCATTGTTTTATTCAAAGATTACTAATATAAAAACACATATACAAGTATATAAAAAATATAAAATACCATAAAAATAATAAAATAAATCCTTTAACTATTTCCCATGTCATACTTCAATTTCATCCTAAATATGCACCATTCTATTATAAACTTCATAACTTTAATTTAACATACATGATTAATACTATTGCTAACATAATTCCTATTCATACTGGGTCTCATTGACGTAGAGACCTATTCTTTAGTATAGGCTTTAATGGTATCCTATCATTTAGTCCCTTACCTCTGTTGCCTCTTAACCTAACTATCCACCTTACTTCTGACGCTTCTGTTTTGTTGATTGTATCTCCCCCTCTATTATTTTCACTAACCACTTCAATGGCCATAAATCTAAAATTATATGTGAAACCCATTTTCAACACGTTTGGCCAAAGCATTAGTTTTATCTACGTTCCTGATGCTTAGTAAATGCTCTCTTATCCTTGTTTTAAATTCCCTATTCATCTTACCTATATAGTATGATGAACACACGTTACAGATAGCTAAATATACTATATTTTGAGTACCGCAAGTGGCTGTAACTTTAAATGTAAACTCTATTCCTGTATCAGGATGTTCAGATTTATTGCTATGATCTACTAAAAAGACACCTTTGTTATGCTAGTACAGAGAAGAAAGCAAAAGAAAAAGAAGAACATGTAGGAACAATGCCATGTGGTAAGTGCAACCAATGTAAATGGATAGATCATAGTAATAAATTTGAACATTTATTTTATTATTTTTATGTATGTATTTTATATTTTTTATATACTTGTATATGTGTTTTTATATTAGTAATCTTTGAATAGAAACAATGCAAGTGGTTCAAGTAGAGATGAATATCTCTTTAAAATGAATGGGTAATTACTATTTAATTGATATTACCAATTTAACTTGCCTTATAAATAAGTAGATAGTACTGCTATTGTAATGGTCTGATGAAGTGGGAGGTAGTCCCATGAAAGCGCTTACCTACTGCATTTTCATAATAAAGCTGTGTTTTTATTCTACAAGACTTGCTCAAGGAGAACATTTTTTAAAGAATTATTTGGTATAGCAAGTTTCTGTTTGGTATATGTTCCCAGGACTTTTGTGTGCACTTGATTGTTTGAGGACTTTTTTCTGGGTTAACATGCTTCCAGTTTGTTTCTTGGTTCTTGTGAGTAGATTTTTCAAGTGGGTTTAACACAATCAAATGACAGGAGCCAAAGTCATGTTCTAAAACTCAATGCCGAAAAGATGCATTATAATGTCTTTTGGAAACTATCAATGCAAGTAAACTGGTCCATTGATACAACACCCTAAGAGATGACCTATTACTAAGGGATCTGGGAACATATGTAGACAGCAATCTGGCCTTTGACTAACATGTAGCTAAGATGATAAGATATCAATTTATAGGTTCATAGGTTGGTACTAGGCTATCAGCCCTAGGGCCAATACAAGCCAAGCCATAACAATTCCCTGACTATTTCTTCCCACACTATTTACTTCCCTGGACCCCTGTCTAGCAGGGTGACTGACGTGATCCCCAGGGTGAATTTCCTTTCTCCCATCCAATCGTCAAGGTTCCTTTTGAAGAGGAACAAAGAGGCACTCTGCTTGACATGTATGGGCAATCTATTCCAGAGTCTGGGGAGTCTCTGGGTCAGGAACCTATCCTTCCAGCATGTTTTGTTTATTGTGATGACAAGGTTTAGAGCCCTGGAGCATGTGGCACTGAGGGATTGGGATTTCTTTAAGTGTAGCATGTCCAACAGCTCTGGGTTTGACATGGCCTTGTATGTTAAGCAAAGATCGCCTCTGAGTAGACGATATGCGACAGAGTATAGCTGGAGTTTTTTAAGGCAGTCAGCATAGGGCATCTGCTTTAGGCCTGTGATTCTTTTAATGAGGTATTTCTGCGGCCTTTCCAGTTGTTGCAGATGTCTTGAGAGGTACATACCAAATGGGGCATTGTATTCTATAATGGGTTTAATGAGGGATGAGTACAGTGGGACAATTGCCATCTTTTTTCTGGATGAAAAGCCCTTAGTGATGAGTGTGCCACATAGAAGGATTTCCTGACTGTTGTGGCGATGTGGTTATCGAAGGTGAAACCACTGTCCACCTGTGTCCCTAAGTCTCTTATCACACTTTCGGTGTTTAGTGTACTGCCACCTATATGGTAATTTATGGATACATGTTTTTTCCCAAAGGGGATAACTATACATTTCTTGGCATTGAGCTTGAGCCCATGGCTCTGGCACCAAGCATCTGTTTCTGTAAGGCCCTTTTGTAGAGTATCCACATCATTTGGGGATTCAGTAATGGCTCCCAGTTTGCAGTCATCTGCGAACTTTGTTATCCAGAGTCCCTTAGTGTTGGCCTGTACTTCAGAGAAGTAGATGCCAAACAAGAGCGGTCCCAGGACTGAACCCTGAGGTACTCCACTTGTCACTTGTCTGGAGCTGTATTTGGAGTCGGCTACTTTTACAGTGTGGGTTCTGTCAGTAAGCCAGTTAGAAACCCATTGGGTGATGTAGGAATTAATGCCCAGCTTAGTAAGTTTATCTATGATTCCAGAGTGGGGGATGGTGTCAAAGGCCTTGGCAAGGTCTAGATAGGCTGTGTGGACTACTTTACCCTTGTCCATGGCTCTGTAGACTGATTCGAAGAAGTCAATCAGGTTCAGGAGACAAAATTGGCCCTTCATACAGGTAAGGGCATGGCATCTAGGCCCAAGGAAATTATAGTACCACTGTACTTAGCTCTTATTAGTCCTATCATTGAATACAATACACCATTTTGGCATGCATCTAACCAAACACTTGCAACAGTTAGAACACCCACAAAGGTTTCTCACCAGGAGTATCCAGGGCATGAATAGACTTTCGTACACTGATTGCCTAATATCTCTGCTTCTATAGTCAGTCTTCTACAGGTTGCTGAGATGAGATCATTGCCTGGCTTACAGGGCTTCCTTGATCCAGTCATGATGAATTTGTTGCATATCCACAAATCACACAGCACCAGAAACACTAGATCCAGGGATCTGAACTTCGCTTGTGACATAAACAGAACATGTTGGAGAGACAGATATGTGTCCCAAAAGATGCTCAAACTATGGAATAGGCTCTCTATCCATGTAATTTAGAGCTCATCCCTGACCCTATTCAAACAAAACCATGACAATTGGATGGGAAATTGTAAATTTACCCCAAGTCTGCCCCCCATGTCTCTTATGGATAGAGTCAGTCAATAAAAAAGTATTATCCTAGGTAACACACCTGCACACATAAATCCTTAGCTACCTGCCTACTAACATGCCACCCACAATACCTTGGACCCAAATGGTTTGGGTGCACAGCTAGGCTTGTAAGGGCCCTAGTGGTTCTTAGCCTAGTAACAACCTATGAGGCTATGAACCTATGAATGCATTTTAAGATTTAAAACCTAGATATTTTATATTGCATATTTGCTTGTGTTTTCAATGAGTAAATGTATATTGTTTGGATTCATTTTAACATGATTTATTTTTAGTATTTAAGTGATGAAACAATCACAGTCTTGACAAACTTTCTGTGCAGAGTGAAATGTGCTTGGTAAGCCAGTCCCTTACTAAAACTATAGGTCACATAGGTTTGTTAAGAAGTCTATAAGACATGCTGTTTTGGAGAAGGTGGTATGAATAATAATTCCAGTAGGTTGTTACCAATATCACAGCTTATATGAAGTTTGACAACAGAATATTTGAAATGTGGTGTTACTCTACAAGAATTGTTTTGTCATTTCTTCATATTCTATGGCACTCATGAGTAGTAGATGGACGATGTAAATATTCAATTATATTCATGATGGCAATGCAATACCTTTTGTCTGCCTGCTTTATCTCTCTGTTTATAGATTTTTTTTCAGTTTGTCTGAAGCTTCATACTGTCCATAAATAAGATTAAAGTATACCTGGTTGGTGTGTTTGTTGCACAGGTCATATAGCTCATTTAAACAGGAAGTTCAAAATGTATTTCTAAAAGGGGCTAATGGGAACAAAAGAGCTAGATTTTATATACATGGATACTGAATTATTAGTAAGAAACAAGTTTTAAGTTCAGACTTCTGGTGAATAATTATATTTCTGTCACTATACGAGCAATGTTATAAATCATTATGAAGACTAGCACTTTTTATTTTGTTTTAATGAGTAAATTCAGTCTGTGTCATTTCATTGTCTGAACTATGAAAATGATATTCAACTGTTTTGCCTGTTTTGCCTTGTCATACTTCTGGTTATAGGTGTCTCTTTTGCCTTCATCTCTGCTCATTCCTGTCTTCTGTGGCAAAGTGTTCAGATGTCCCAGATTTTGCAGAACATTCCTGATTTTGCAACAGATTTTAGCCCCATCCCTCATGAAACATTTGATTTTCTAGTAAATCACTGAGATTTATAGACACTTGCTAATGTCAGAAATCAGTTTCCTGCTTTTTATTGTTCTGAAAATTTATTTTGATACAAAACATGCTATTAATTTAACTTTGTATGTGAATTAAACTAATATTTAAAAAATGTTAATGATTTGTGGTCTTTGTACTTTAATATTGTTGGCTTTGTCTAGAATTCCTCAGCAGAGAAGTTGCTTATTCCGTGGAGATGGCGTCACAGTAGTTATGGAAGGAGGGGAGTCCTCCAGTGTTTTTAGCAGAAATGATGTATAATTTGATGTATATCTCTTATTCTTTTAGCACAAGAAATCTGGACATAGCCTAAATTAATGTTGGAGTAAAGGCCCCAAAAAGGGCAGATTTTAAATGTTGCTCTTATAAACTTAGAATGTTTCTAGAATAACAGGACTTGTGTTACCATGCATTTTTTCAAGGATATGAAGTCTGAACTCAAATGCATGCCATTATTTAGTGAGTTCAATCATCAGTAATGTGCCAGAAAACCACAAATTTTATGAAGAACAGACCAAAAATATACACCAAAAATCTGGACATTCTGCAAAAATCTGGAGATTTGAGAGGTATGATTTGAAGTATTTATTACATCTGACATGTTCTCTTATTTGTACAAGCCAGTTTACTAGATTAACAGGGGTAGTATTGCTTCAGACTGCAGCTTACTGCAGTTTACAACAATTGAAATTATAAACATTTTAAAGTCATTGGTTTCAAATTTTAGTTTTCTTTTTTTAATAGCTCTAAGGTTCAGTATAGACATAAAAAATATTGTCTGCAGTGCTCACATAAAATTTATTGTTTGAAAAACAAGGAGCTGAATGAAGAGTATTGGCACTGACTGAGAAATGTATACCAGTCCTGTCTTTTAACTGTCTGATACTTTATCCAGAAAAAAAAAAGTGGCACATTGTTTACAAGTAGCCAAACAACTAATGGTCGAATTGGTCAGAGAATAGCTTGAATATCTTGTTAGATAAATGATGAATATAAACACATGCACTGTTTTTGCAGCAAGGATATTTATAACAAGGGAGAAGTTCCAGCTCTCAGGCTGTTCCATCTGCTTGGCAATAGCTTTTCATTTCTGTATCCAAAGTGCTATTATAAATGTTTACTTTTATAAAGGCAGATTGTTGTTGCTCACCATATAGACATTACACTTCATGTATGGTCATAGAACTGTGACAAACTGCTCACTTGATATTTATTTATATTTATTTGACATTTGTTGACCAGGTTGGTCCAGCTGGGACAGAGCCCTTTTTCAGTGGAGACCTGGGGAAAAAAGCTCCACAGTTAATACATACTTATAAGTTGACTTAGTACAAAGATAACAATAAAAATCAAAAAAATAATAATGCAAAATCACAAGTAGATATATAGGGTCCATATTTTAACAATGAATGATCAAATGATCGAACGTTGTTATAGCAAACTCAAAAGTTCGAATTCACAACACATCAAACTACCAGAACAGCGATTTTTTTTTTCCCAGAAAAAAAAATCGCTGTTTCCAAAAAAAAAACACATTCAAACATTACATAAAGTGAGGCCTCCACACCCCCCTACTTAAATATACCAACTCCAAGATTAAAAATGGCAATGTGACGCTTTTCGCTTATATGCTGCTTCGTCATTTTATGTTTTCAACAATTGAAGTTCGACCGAGATGCATTCACCAAAATGCGTCTTCAGTCTTCTGATAGGAACCCAAAATATACAAAAGCAGGTTTACATGAATGACAGTTAGTCGCAACATATCAACATGTATTAGGGTACAGTGCAGAGTAAAAAAAGAAAATACCTATAAAATTTACAAGGCAAAGAATTGTGGTTACAGTGAGTTAAACGGTATTTAGATAAGTGTTTTTAAGCTTAGTCTATCAACTGTTGAATGATATACATCAGTACAGATCAAGTTGGCTGTGAGAGGGAGAAGAGGAGGTAGCAGGAAAGATCGTTTTAAGAGTGTAGGTCATGTGTTTAAAGTTCTTAATGTTTGTAAGAGAAAAGTGTAGTTGGTTAGTGAATGCACCCTGCAAAGAAAATAATATTACAGTAAGTACCAAACAAAGGATAAAAAAATTATGAAATTAAAATCAGTAGTAACACTGAGGAGAATTACAACCTGCCCAATGTTCTCTTGACATCTCAAAGGAAATTATTTAACAGCTGCATTATAGTATGGCTGCTTGTGGCTTAAAGTCTGATATGTGCTCTAACAAAACTGACCACAACTGTGACACAGAAAAGATGTAGGCTGTAGAACAACACCAGTAAACCAGGAGTCCATAGGAAGAGGTATGCAAGGCCCATGAGATCTACATAAAGACATATAGGCCAGGATTCATGAACTCTAATTCATTGTGCTAAGTTGAATGCAAGACGAGCAGAAAAGAGCAGGGTATGTGCGATTCAGAAAGCCCTGTAACACGATGTGGCTGGCTTGATATCAATGGTAAGCAGAACTAGATGCTATAATGAGCCATACTGTATGTTAATGAACTAGAGCAATTCAGATACTTATATAATAACCACAAACACGCCACATTTGCTTTAGCTTTTAATTTGGCTATATACTCAGACTCAGCCAACAGAATACTTTGAAATATGTTAGGGGTTACTGCAAGTATTTTAAACCTGTGTTTGCCAGTGGATCTGATATAAAGTGCTCCTGCAGCTGCCAGTCTTGCCAGATGTTGCCCTGAAGGCATAAGGTTTTTAGACCATGTTTAACTTACCATGGGTTCCATTAAATTGAAATAATGGTTGGCTACATGGGTGACAGGGGCATCATACAACAAATAAAGGCCATGTACTGCTCCCATCTGCAGCCCCATGGAAATCATGGAAAAGCCATGCTAGTGGATATTAATATATGCATAGCTTTATGTATTTAAACTACAGGGACCTTTAAGTGACATACAGAGGAAGAAGTTGGGGGTTCATAGGCTTCTGCCTCAGGAATACTCCATCAGATCCTCAATGCAATGCTGCAAGATGTGTGTGTGTGTGTGTGGGAAGTATATGTGGCTTCCACATAATCAAGAGGAAGGCGATAACACTATGCAAAATTTCTATGATACAGCCGATTTCCCTGAGGTACTGGGGGCCATATACTGCATTCATATTGAAATAAATCCTACACCTGATGAACTGGGAAAGATGTGTCTGAACCACAAAGGGTATCATTCCACAAACTGCCAGGTGGTCTGTAATGTAAAATGTATCATCTATAATGTGTGTGCATGCCAGTAGGAAGTTTCCATGACTCTCACAAATGGCACACCTGTGACTCTACCAAAGGTTTACAAGGCGTGACTGTCCACAAGGTCATCTAGTAGGGGATGCTAGGTATGCCCTTGAACCTTTCCATGTAACTCCTATGAGAAATCCATGCAATCTCAATAAGCAAGCTTAGAACAATGCCCATGCATAAGCTATAAACATCATAGACCATGTAAGAGCGCTTCTTAAGTCAGGTTTCTACTGTCTGTATACATCTAGAGGTATCCTGCAATATGACCCTACCACTTCTGTAAAAATACTGACTGTGTGTGAAATCTTACATAATATTATACCTAGAAAAAAGTTACAGCAGGTTGGTCAAATACTGGGACTGCAGTTCCCAGCAACACAGGCATCAGCAGATAACACAGATAAGGGCTCAGATAAGGAAGCTGCAGCAGGAGATGATTATGCCATAGGGAGGTGGGCACAATATCCTATGACACTGGCTAGGATGCAGCAAATTGCACTTACACTCAATACATGAATAACATAAGAGCTTATAAGACACAGGCAAACACAGTGATGCACACAAACAAACCAGATATGCTTACCAATGCACTGTCCAACTATTGTAAGCATCAAACATAGGCAGCCCAAGGCTAGAATGCTTTCATCAGCAGCACCAAAGCTTTGTGATCAAGCTTTATTGAGCAAATACTACAATACAGAACTTGTTGGTGGGATATATTTGTGTCCCAATGAATCCCCCATCTGTGGAATAGACTTCCTCTCCATGTCAAGCAGAGTACCTCACTAGCCTCTTTAAGAGGAACCTGGACAACTGGATGGAAAACAGAAAATATACCTCTGGGATCCCACCTGTGTCCCTGCTGGACAGGGAAAACAGGTGCTGACTTTGTGGAAACATGGGTGAAATTCTTAGCTAGGTTTATAAGGGCCTCTGGGACAATAGCCAAGTATCTTCCTATGAACGTATGAAACTATGAAAATACCTAAACAGAGTAAGCAGACAGTGAAAACGATGATGCTTCTACAAGGATATTGCATTGCATAAACTGATATATCCAGCAAATGCAGATAATGACAATGATGTACACTCCCTGTAACTGATTTACCCCATGCAGCCCCCAAAGCATGCTTGTTCATCCGCACCATCATCATCAAAGGATAAGGATCCCTCATCGTCAGACAGAAGTAGGTCTACAGTGCTGGGGCCAGACAATGGTTTACCTGTGAATACACCAAAAATTAACAATAAAAATAACCATAATGCTTATACCAAAATAATCCAGTCACACATAGAAGTGCTATGATTGTAGTCACTAATAAAGAAATGTAATACATACAAGTATGTGGTATGATTTCAGTCACTACTAAAGATAGGCAATACACATAGGCGTGCCCATACTATGGTCACTGCACCTCAAAACCAGATACAACTAGTTATAATAGGAGAAAGAGGTAGTGTAAGCATATATGTGAATGTCAGTTACAGAGGCACATATAAGACTATTTAAATGGTAAAACCTGGGGCATTACTAGTGGAAATGTTCTGGGGCTGCTCCACTTCTTTACCAAAATCCAGCACTGCACTGTGAACGTCTGATGAGCTGCCTGCATCCCTGATTAATGACAGAAAATCCTCTGTCTCAGTAAGTGGTGGTTCGGTAGACAGACCATCACCAGTAGCCCTCCCCTACCCTGCCACAGCTTCTGCTTTGAGTTTGACCTTGTGAATTGTATAACCAGCTCTATGTCTTACCATTCCATCTATTAAGTCTTGGCCACCAGCAGCACTGACATCTTCAAACACCTTCCTCCTGGCACAGACAATTAAGAGCTTGTTGGAGGTGTTTTGCATCAAGGAGCTGTCCACCATGGAGTTGAAGTGTCAGTAGAACCACCTCATTCCCAGACTCTGAGAAAGAAGCCTTCTTAGAGTATGGGTCCTTACTACTTTTAGAAGCCATTTCCCTGTTATTATGGAATAAAAAGCAGATATCACAACACAGGTTAACACACAAGGTAGTATACATTTTACAGTTATGAATATCAATACAACAAGCAGTAAACAGCATTGTTATGTGTATGAGAGAGACACATCTACACTGCAGAAAAGTAATAAAAACAGTGTCGCTCATCTGGTCAGGATAAAACAGATGAACATTCGTGGGTTCTTTTCAACCAGCTTTATTATGTGCAAACACATCAGGATTGAGGCTTAATGACTTTAACTTAGATAAACTTATAAACAAACTAGATATCTACACATAGATAGTAATCTAGCCTTTAATCATCATGTGTTTACAGTGGTGAGGAAATCATTCTATGTTGTGCAAAATATAAACAAAGATATGGCATCCAAGACCAAGGAAGTCATTGTTCCACTCTATTCGGCATTCATCAGACCTATCATTGAGTACAATGCATCCTTTCGTATGTACCTAACCAGGCATATCCAACAACTGGAATGCCTGCAGAGGTTCTTCACTAAAAGAATACAGGGTGTAAGAAATATGTCCTATGCAGACCACCTCAAGGCCCTATCCCTTTATTCTGTCTCCTACAGGCTTTTGAGGGGCGATCTATGCCTGGCATAAAGGGGATTGTCAGACCCCACTCTGGTGGACCTCCTCCATACCCACAAAACAAACAGTATGAGAATTACCTGTTCTAAAGACTTAAACCTTGCCTGTGATATAAATAGGACCTGCTGGAGAGATAGGTATGTATCCCAGAGACTACACCCTCTTTGGAATAGGCTTCCCATCCATGTGAGCAGAGTTCCTGCCTAACCCAATTCAAGTGCAACTTGGACAATTGGACGGGAAACCGGAAATTCATCCCTGGTTTAGTACCTATATCTCTAATGCAAACAGGTAGCCTGTAAATGGTTCATTTCCCAGGCCCATGCTTACACTTATCAAGGGTTTTAGAACTTGTCAGAGATTTGGGAGGCATGGCTAGGCTTAGAAAGACCCTTGTGGTTGTTAGCCTAGTAAACACCTATGAATCTATTACACTCATACATGTTTACTTTGGCTGCACTCTCAAAATGGCACTGAAGCTAGCACGTGCTTGCTATTTATATGCATGTGCTGTCCTTGAAATGCTTCTTAAAGGTAGAGCACACACACACTATTCTACATCCTCCCTCTTTGAGAAATGGGTCATGCATGATTGACAACATCAGTTGACATGCAATTAATACAAAATAATTCTTTGTCATGCAATTATACAAAACTAAATACATATAGATAATTATGTCCGGTTGCTGTGTATTTCACACTAGGTCTGGAAACGGATTAACTATGCAATCTCGAAATACTGAAATGTCGAATTTCAGTATTTCGAGACAGAATAGTCGAAAAACCACATACACGAAAACCCACAATCACGAACACTACAATCACAACCATTCACGACCACACACACACACACACACACACACACACACACACACACACACACACACACACACACACACACACGCACACACACAAACCAGGACATAATCACACACACACACACACACACACACACACACATACACCTACCTAAGTAAATAAACATAACAACACACACAAACACACTTAACCTACCTATAAGCAGGAGGGCAAGCCCCCTTGCACCCCCCCCACACCCCCCTACTTATATATTCGAACTTCTACGTTGCACTAAACACACAAACACACAAAAAACACCACCGCACACACTTGCACACACTAAAAGCCCTACCCATTATCCTCAAACACACAACACTTACCTGAAACCCCAGATGAATCCACAAACCACACCACACGTCACGAATGCAACACCACGATAGCGGCAGATTCGACATTTGCGGATTTGGGATAGTGTAGTTTCAGTTAACTGCTCTTTCCACTATTTGGTCTCAATGTACTGAATTTCGACATTTCAGTACATTGAGATTGTCTAGTGTATCCCTGGAAACATGACCAAATCATGTGACATAGAAATTAGAACTCAGACTGTCTCTGTTGAATGTTCAACTTTAGGGACATCAGGAACATCATCAGGAATGGAAGTAGAAGTTAAGACATGTTCTGCAACAGGAATATTGTCTGGATTGCTCTGAGATCTAGAGCCTGTATCACAGGAACAATGCTGCAATATTGATTCTGATACAGGAAGAAGATGCCAGCAATTTTTTTCCTGTACTCCATACCCGCAAATTCTACAATGTAGGATCTTGGCTTAGGTTCATAGGTTCATAGGTAAGTACTAGGCTATCTGCCCAAGGGCATTTATAAGCCTAGCCAGAATGTGTTACCTTTCACCACCCCCTTAGATTAGTTCCCTATGCCTCTGTCCAGCAGAGCCATTAGTTCCCTGCGCCACTGTCCAGCAGAGCCACTGCAGTGATCTCCGGGGAAAATTTTCTGTCTCCCATCCACCCGTCAAGGTTTGTCTTGAAGAGTATTAGTGAGGGGCTCTGCCTGATGTATATTGGAATCCTGTTCCAAAGCATGGGGAGTCTCTGGGATAGGAATCTATCCCTCCAGCATGTCCTATTTATCGTTGTGGTGAGGTTTATATCTCTAGAGCGTGTGGCTCTCAGGGATTTGTTTTTTTTTTAGGTGGAGCATGTCCATCAATTCTGGGTTGGACATGGCCTTGTATGTCAGCCAGGCAGAGATCACCTCTGAGTAAGCAGTATGCAACCAAGTACAGCTGGAGTTTCTTGAGTCGGGCTGCATATGGCATCTGTTTGAGGCCAGTAATCCGCTTGGCACATATACCTGTTACTTGACCAATCCGGCTGAAACCTTTTGCTGTTTGTATTCTCACTGTTTCTCCTTCTTTCAATGGATGAAGAAATCTACTTGATTTATCATAGCTGGACTTCTGAAAAGAATGCATAACACTTAAAATAACCTGTTATCTATAGGAATTAAAACAACACTGTAATGGTTTGATGTATCCCACCCCAGCAACTCAAGAAGAAATAACAGATGCAGGAATGTCCACCTAAATAGTAGAAAAAATCATAAATATATGTCAACAATATGGTCAATGTAACAAATCCATTATAATTTGCAGTGACAGCAGTGTTACACAGTTTTTCAGAAGCTCACAATTGCAGTGACATTGTCAACAGATGTATCTCTACAGAAAATAAACGCCCAAATGTTTGCATGTTACACAACAACACAATTCAGTACTTGAGCATGTGTTACCATGAATCCATTGAATACATTACAAATGACTTGAACAGATTATAGTGAAACAATGCAGTTAGACAGCACAAAACAAACATATATCATTATATTACAAATGCACAGATTTATGGAAGAAGACATACTGCAATATCTTATGATAGTTTATTCTGCCTAATTGTAGAGCAAAAATGTGTAAAAAGGTTAAGTTTTGTCAGTACTTGAGAAAGAAAGCAATCTTCCACAGAGTGATGGAAGATCCATATCTCATGTCGTATATATAAGGTGTAGAAAAGCCCCACTGGGCATGTTGAATATGCTAATTAGCTCTTATCTCATTACCCTTTTTAAATCATTCAGTTTGTATCACCAGCAGTGGAATTAAACATCATGTTCTTTTTTCTGAATGATGACATGCACATGCCTGTGAAACACAGGAGCATAGACTAAGACTTTGACAAGCTAATGCTATCCAAGTCTGCCTCGTTAACATTGCTGCTTAGTCAATGATGTTTTAATTATTTATTTAACATTTGTTGACCAGGAAAGTCTGACTGGGACAGAGGCTATTTTCAGCAGAGTCCAAGGGAGAAGCACATCAGACACATGCTTTGGAATGTGGGAGGAAACTGGAGTACCCAGAGGGAACCCTCTTGAATGCAGGGAAGACATGCAGACTCAACACAGAAGGCACCCCAGGTGAGAATCGAACCAGAGAACCTCTTGCTGTGAGGTGACAACATTAACTGCTGCACCACTGCATCACCTGTTAAGGCTCCAGTCTCATCAAAACTCACATTTTTGGAAGAGTGGATCTGACCAGTAACTGTTACAAATGCATTTTAAGTTATACTGACAGGGAAATACAAATGAACTTTGATCCACATATTGGCTATTTCATATCAAATTTATGTGAGGTGGCCGTACCAAAATCTCAGATATGGGGTGAATGTGCCTAACAATGTGAATGATATCCCCAGCAATGTGAATTTGGGTTAATGTTAAGCATATATACACATTAAAAACAATGGGTTTGTATTCATGACAGGTTTTAAGACATTCCATTAATAAAGGTAACACGGTTAATACTTTATAGAAATGTTAGCAGTACGTCCTCCTTCAAGAAACTTTTGTTGCCCTCACCTTCCTTTTCATCCTCATATCAGTCCTAACCCCTCAGTATTACAATTGTACTATGTAACCAAAAATAACAACAGGACAGCATCATACATACAGTGCAGTGCAGAATAATTGCTTATTCCATAACTACAATGACTTGAGCTTACACTTGACTTTCTCCTGTTTATTTAAATGTATATGTGGCACTACATGTTCTTGATGTGATGCTTCATTGCAGTGCCTGCAGTGGAGTGCTCATATCCAGTGAATGTGATTTTTAGCTCAGACTGTGATAATGTGCACTCTTTTACATACTAGAAAACCCCACACTTGACAGATCCCTGCCATCTATTTTTCCATGTAATCTTCATTCACAGTATAATGGTTGGCATTGTGCATCAGTGCCAGTCTTGAATGCCACTTAAGGAATCATTGTTTCTGTCCTATGGCAACACCTAAAAAAAATAACTATGTGTGCGCAAACTCTTAGCCGTCAGTGCCACAAACAAGAATATCTTCACTATGCTTCACATTAGTGAAGTCATAGAAATACTTTCCTTATAATTGCCTTAATGGCTTAATGTGTTATTGATTTCTGGATCAATTCAATTACAGTGTGATATGTGCAGTGTTTGAATCCTCATAAGGGATAGTCTAGCTCTAATCTGTTTTGTGGTATCAGACATGTGAGAAGTTTTCATTTGTATCTCATAATGTACCCTGCCCTTCATAAATGCCTTCCATTAACATTGCTACCTTGCAGGGCTCATAGTCTGCATTTTTTGTTTACGTATTGCACTGGTACTTTTTATAGATGTATTATGCCAGGCTTATTCACTGAACCAAACATCAGTTCACATCATTAGTCTCAAATGTCCATGATTTTGACAATGTTTTCAGCTCTGTTCATCTCATTCTATCCTAAAACTGATGATTTTTAAAGAAAATGTGATTAATTATACTTTGACAACAATTATACTTATGTATTTTTTTTGTTCAGAAATATGTATTAACTCATACCCTCTTACTCTGTCATTGTCTCAAGTGAACACTACCAAAATTTTAAAGTGCTGTTGATTGTCCTTGATTATTTCAAGATTTGTTTCTGATACTCTTGAGATCTGTCCTGATTCAGTTGAGAGCTATGGTTCACATAACTCATCCCACAAAATTACAAAATATGAATATACATCAAAACTGCCTTAAAAATATAAATCACACTGTTTCAGTTGTATATTTGAATAATGGACATGTGTAATATGCCTGGAATATGCTTAGGTTTAATCTCATGATATGCAGTCTGTACAGCCCTGCCCTATGTACTGTATGTTGGCTCCCCTTAAATAATAATAATGATGTCAGTTAAAACTGAAGAACATAACACACATCCACAACAAGGGTCTTGTAAAGTACAACTTTCATTGTTGTGGTCAGATTTTGTGCAACAGTTGGTATGGAGAAAAGTAACTGATCAGAGATTACTGCATATAACTGGCAGTTCTCATTCTGTGTCAAGAACTAAAAAAAAAAAAAAAAAACATTTGG
The DNA here is from genome assembly GCF_019279795.1 of Protopterus annectens. NCBI lineage: Eukaryota > Metazoa > Chordata > Ceratodontiformes > Protopteridae > Protopterus > Protopterus annectens. The sequence continues at coordinate 1,645,100,337 of NC_056737.1, read as the reverse complement.
GCCAGTATTTTACTATTGAATGTACGTACACCTGAGTTTGGTGTCAACAATCATCAGTTAACATTCAGGACATAAACACAATTAATGCAATGATGGAGCATTCCACATAAAAACATTTGTGCCTCATATTATTAATGTAATGAACTAACACCATATAGTGCAAACATTACAAGGTTGTAATATATTGAATAGGTCTTCATTTGACTACAGTATTATCAATTCGTTCTGTAGAAGAAAGCACATTAACAAAAAATAACATCCCAGATACGAGAATATAAAATATGATGACATGATAAATATGATGACCTATGCACACTTTTACAAAATATACTGTGCATGTCCTGATGCACATAAAGATGCAGGTTTTGCTATGTAAGTATATTCCCAGCCATGTACATGTTTAGACATCACCTTATGTGCTTGTAATTTCAGTTCCACTGTGGTGTTACCAGATAATCTTGGAGTTCAGAAGTTCATATTTTACTTTGTTATGGGTTTGATTCCAATGTGCTATACATAATCAATCTCAAAATATTTTTTTACTTCACAACAATGCTTTCTGTAATAGTATTACAAAATGCCAATAAGTATAAGACAGAAGAAAAACAATATCATGCAGATGACTAAATATTGTGTATAAGACTGAGTTCATGCCCAGAGATGGGGCAATATCAGTTAAAATCTAACTGAGATATTACTAGTAGCCAGCACGAACTGTAGACACTTTGGAGCATACAGTGGATATAAAAAGTGTACACACCCCTGTTAAAATGCCAGGTTTTTGTTATATAAAAAAAGAGACCACAATAAATAATTTCAAAAATTTTCCCACCTTTAATGTGACCCATAACCTGTACAATTGAAGTGAAAAACAAACAAATCTGTTAGAGGAAAAAAATATAAAAAATAAAAAAAAAACATACAATAAGCTGTTTGCATAAGTGTGCACACCCTTAAACTAATACTTTGTTGAAGCACCATTGGATTTAATTACAGCATTCAATCTTCTTGGGTAGGGGTCTATCAGCATGACACATTTTGACTTTGAAATATTTGTCCACTCTTCCTTGCAAAAGCGCTCCAAATCTTTCAGATTGTGAGGGTATCTCTTGTGCACAGCCCTCTTCAGGTCACCCCACAAATTTTCTATTGGATTTAGGTCTGGGCTCTGGCTGGGCTATTCCAAAATTTTAATTTTCTTCTGGTGAAGTCATTCTTTTGTTGATTTGGATGTGTGCTTGGGGTCATTGTAGTGTTGAAAGGTGATTTCCTCTTCATCTTCAGCTTTTATCAGACATCTGAAGGTTTTGGGACAAAAGTGACTGGTATTTGGAACTGTTCACAATTCCCTCCACCTTGACTAAAGCCCCAGTTCCAACTGAAGAAAAGCAACCCCAAAGCATGATACTGCCATCACCATGCTTCACCATGGGAATGGCATTCTTGTGGTGATGCGAAGAGGTGTTTTTGTGCCAAATGTACATTTTGGAATTGTGGCCAAAAAGTTCAACCTTGGTCTCATCAGACCATAACATATTCTCCCACATGCTTTTGGGAGACGTGCTGTAGTGTTTTGCAAATTTTAGCCAAACCTGGATGTTTTTCTGTGTAAGAAAAGGCTTCCATCTTGCAACACTACCCCATAGTCCAGACAGATGGAGAATACAGGAGATTGTTGTCACATGTAGTACACAACCACTACTTGTCAGAAATTCCTGCAGCTCCACTCCTTCAATGGTGCTGTAGATCTTTTGGCAGCCTCCCTGACCAGTTTTCATCTTGTCTTTTCATCAATTTTAGAGGGACGGCCAGTTCTTTGAAACATCACTCTTGTCCCATATTTTCTCCACTTTCTGATGACTGTCTTCACTGTGTTCCATGGTATATCCAACACTGTGGACATTCTTTTGTACCCTTCTCCTGACTGATACCTTTCAACAATGAGATCCCTTTGATGCTTTGTAAGCTCTCTGCGAACAATGGCTTTTGCTGTAACAGTTAACTGAGTAAATGTCAGGAAAATTCTACTAGGACAGCTGAACTTTATTTGGGGTTAATCAGAGTCTCTTTAATTGATGGCAGGTCTGTACCAAAGAAGACTGAATGCTGTAATTAAATCAAAAGGTGTTCAACAAAGTATTAGTTTAAGGGTGTGCACACACAACAAAGTATTATTTTAAGGGTGTGCACATTTATGCAACCACCATATTGTACATTTTTTTATTTTTTATATTTTTCCCCCTAACAGATTTGTTTGTTTTTCAATTGAATTGTACAGGTTATAGGTCACATTAAAGGTGGAAAAATTTTTGAAATTATTTATCGTGGCCTCATTTTTTATATCACAAAAACCTTGGATTTTAGTAGGGGTGTGTACACTTTTTATATCCACTGTATGTATAGAGATTAGCATGCATGGCCAAGTGTTAACTGTCATGTTTCTCACCAAAACCTGGCAGTGCATAAAGAATAAATATAGTAATTCTAGGCTATTTCACTGCCATCCCATTCTCAAATGCAGATAACCATGTTGGTCATCATTGTGCTCAGGCTGGTGCAAATGAGATCTGATTTGGGTATCAATTTCCTGCCATTTGTCATGAAATCTTTTAAGAGTAAACATGGCAGGTGATGGTGATGGTGAGGAGGAGTCATTCATATTTGTATACCTACTCATAAGAGATTACAGCCAGTGGTTACTGCATGGGAGCTCTACTGAGTCTAAGGACAAGGCTGAGGCTTGAGATAGTTTAGCTAAGGCTGTCACCCATGCTACTGGCATCCCACACACTGGTGAACAGTGCTGTCACAGTTACAGTGATCAAAAAAGCAACAAAAAATGACCTCCTTAGCCAATGGAAGGAATATTATAGAACCCACTCACCACCTTAGTACTGTAAGTACATCCCCCATAACTATGCAATATGCTACCATAACATGACGACATACACAATTCTTCATTACTGCTTTTTCTTCGTTGTAGTCTCTGCAGAGGGTTAAGAAAACTTGGAGGCACGTCAGAAGAAATTGCAATGCATCAGAGAGGTGCAGGGTAAGTATGGATTCGGTTATTACTGTTTGCCATGTCAGATTAGTGCTTATTTTATCAATAGGTTATCAATTATACAGACATCATCCTGCAAGCAGATCTCAGAAAAAGACCATGAGTTTGCAAACTCTACTTACCTGTATGATTAGCTCATGAAGCTTTGAACTAGTTGGTTATTACCTAAAGATAGATGCATCCAGACAATGGAAAATATTTGGGATATTCATTTCACAATTCATTATTTGCTACCTGTAGTCATACATGTAGTCACGCCTAATGAATGGTTAAATAACTGTTATCCATAAACCACTTGTAAAATCATTACAGTTTCTGTAGAATATTTTTAATTGTAAGAACCAGGGATATTGTAGCATTTTGTGTAACAGTAATTTATGGAATCACACATTTATATCTGGATGCAAATAATCGTAAGAAAGGATCCAGAATGTGTAATGACTGTGACATTAACATCAAATAAATATTTATGATATTTTTTGTTATGTGTCTCTCCCTTACCGTCTTTTCACTATAATTGTTAATATTTTCTGTTTCATTTTTAACTTTCCTTGCATTGCAACATTCATTACTACTTCATCACAACCACCCACTCAGGGAGATAGACCAGCTGCAATGGCTCAGACTGCTCTACTTCCAAATGCGGCTGCAGAGGTGCCACCAATGGCAGAAGAGGCAGTCAGTGCTTCTGGATCACAGCCTGGCAATGTTGCCTCCACAGCACTTGCAATAACTGCACCAGGTAGCTCTGCCCCGAGGTAGTTATACACATCAGGAGGAGTAACATTGAAAGTAGCCATTATGTCATTCAACAGGACTCACCAGGCTGTTGGTGGAGCTTATGGTAGGGGGCTGCTGTGTCTGCATCAGACATATGGAAAGAATCTTAAAGTGGATTGCAAAATTGCTGTTCATCTTGCCCTGCACCAGGTGCCTGTGAGAGGAGAAAATGGTAACAATCAGAGGGTGAGGACTAGATTCACAGTCACACTGGAGAGGTTGCTCTTTAGACATCCCTTACCTAACCCCAGTCATGGTGTTCCCCTCCATATTTTGCCCATCACCATCCCCATCCTTGTCTGTCATGTATACCTTGAATGTCTGCTCCTGCTATTTAACCTACCCTACATACCCACCCATACTGTTCCTAAATACCTTCCCCAGTACTCCTCTCTCTTTCTGTTTAAAAAGGAAAAAAGGTATCTGTCCAGCAAAATAAATAAATAAATAAATAAATATATGCCCTATTCACAATTCTCCACTTTTCCTATGTGTGTATATTACACACCTAATTTAACTAAATTGGTCAAACAACATTATTAAGTTGATGTCATCCATCTTTTCTGATGTCAGCATTCAAAGTCCCCATCATTCTCCAAATTATTTATACATATTTTATTTATTTTACATTTGTTAACTGGGCTAGTCTAGCTGGATATATGTCCATTTTTAGTAGAGGCCCGGGGATAAAAGCTCCAAGCATGAACAGTGACAAAGTTAGTAATGCATAGAAACATGAGGAATCACAATACAGGGTAGCATTGGTCTAAAAACAGTTATAATAATAAATTTATAAACTATAACAATTTTAGTAAAAATTATACTAAACAATTATACAAAAACACACTAGTAGGTATGAGCAAGTCTCAGGTAAGGGAAAAGAACATATATGTGAACCTCATATTTCAAAGAAAGAGAAATAACTAGATTTGGAGGCATAGGTTACAGGAGTAGGGATAGGGGTAAGAGTAAAAAGTAAAAAAGATATCTGTCTGGGTTAGCGCATGGACAAAGCCAATGAGTTTTCAGATGTTCTTTAAGATGTTTTTTTAAAAAGAGAAGTAGAAGCAAGGGAAGATAAATCTGAAGGAAGCTGATTCAAGATTTTTCCTGCAGTGTTTGAGAAGAGTGAATCCCAGGCTTTGTTGTTAGCTTTATTTAAGGAAACCAGAAGCTTATTAGCGGAGCGTAGTGTAGCTAGATTTGTATATGGTATAATTAGATTAGTGAGGATAGGGGTGTTGTTAGGGTGGTATAGGATCTTTTGAGTAATAAGTAATTGTCGACAGAGTATTTGGTTTTGCAATTCTAGCCATCCAAGTTGTTTGAGGTTAAGGCAGTGGTGAGTTGTAAAGGGGGAGCTGGTGATGAATCTAGCTATGCTATTATAACAGGTGGAGAGTTTAGAGAGGTTGTTTTTGGATAGGTTAGTATATATAACAGAGGCATAGAAAAGGGTGGAAATGAGGTGGGTTTGGGCAATAGTTTTCCTTGCAGAAGGGGTAAGGAAGGGTTTGATTCTATAGAGGGTGCCAAGTTTTTTGTTAACAGATTTTATGGTGGAGTTGATGTGTTCATCATAGCTGAGACGATTATCAATTGTTACACCTAGTAGGTGGGTTGTAGTATCTGGGGTAATGTTGGTACCATTGTTAGAGGTTATAGAGAAGAAAGGATTAGGTGATTTATGAGTAGGGGTAAAAAGCAGTACTTTTGTTTTTTTGGGATTTAGGAGGAGGCAGTGTTGCATAAACCAGTTTTCAACATTCTGAAAAACAGTTTGGGTAAGGGAGTGGAGAGAGGCTATATTCTTGGCTGTACAGATTAAGGTGGAGTCATCAGCATATTGAATGCAGGTGGCTTGAGGTATGTTCATGTGTAAATTGTTAATAAATAAGGAAAAGAGTAGGGGACCTAAGATAGAGCCCTGGGGTACGCCAATATTAACTGGGAGTAGTGAAGACAGATTGCTATGCCAGAGTACTGCTTGCTGTCTATTTTCCAGGTAAGATCTAAACCATTGTATAGCTTGAGGATCAAGAGAATGGGCCTTTAGTTTGTCTAGAAGTAAGTTATGGTCAACCATATCAAAGGCTTTCACAGGTCAATAAATAGTGCAGAGGAAAAAAAGTTATTGTTACGGTTTTTATATATAGAGTCAGTAATGAATAAGAGGGCAGTCGATGTACTATGGAATGGCCTAAAGCCATGTTGGCAGTTTGCTAGTAGGTTATTTTTTAGTAAGTGGTTAAGTAGTTGTTTGTGAATACATTTTTCCATTATCTTAGTAATGGGGAGAGTAAAGCAATAGGGCAAAAGTTAGAAAGTTCAGTAGAAGGTCCACCTTTGTGTAGTGGGATGATGTGGGATATCTTCCACAGAGCAGGGATTTTGCTGTCTGAGATAGTTCTGTTAATAAGGATAGAGATGGGATAGTCTATGGCTTTTGCGGCTATTTGTAGGTATTCAGATGGGAGACAGTCAGCAGAAGGGGTGCAAGGTTTCAATTTTTGAAGTAGCTTACAGATAAAATATGTAGATACAGGTTGTATTTTAAAGGTAGGCAATGAAGCATTGCAGGTATTTGGTTGGGAAGTAGTGAAGGGTGGTAAAGAATTGGCTAGGGTTTGAATGGCTTCTGTAAAGTAGTTATTAAAGGTATTGGGGATCTGGTTGGAGTTGTTATGGTTGAAACCGGTTGGGTCTGGAGTAGTAGTGTGGCCTGGCTGAAGAAGTTTCTTTATCCCAGACCAAAATTTTTGTGGAGTTTGTTGGCTAGTTTGTTGAAGGTGAAGGTAGAAGTCTTTTTTGTCTCTAAGAATATCCTTCTTGGTGGCATTTCTTAACTGTTTAAAGTGGAGGTGGTTTGTTGGACATTTGGTAGCTCTCCAATTAGCCCAGATTTTATTTCTGAGGAGTATCTTTTGCCTAGTTTGCTTTGTGAGCCATGGGGCAGATTTGGTTCTTAGTCTAGTAGAGCGATAAGGTGCATGGCAGTTGAGGATTTGAAGAAAGTTAGTATTAAAGTAGGTAACGGCTTCATCAAGTTCTAGATGGGTTAGTTGTGACCAGTCGCATGCTTGCAATTCAGTTAGGAAGCTGTCTGGATTAAATAATTTTTTTGAGTGGGAGGTTTTGAGATTATGAGTAGTTGGAATATGGACTTTTTGTCTAATAATGTAGGTAAGCATATGGTCGCTGATATCGTCGGGAAGGGTTCCTGGAGTATAAGTTTCGGGGTGGCTATTAATAAGGATCCAGTCCAGAGTAGTTTCCTTGTTGCTAGGTTTGTGGATTCTCGTAGGAGTTGTTATTAATTGTGAGAATCCAAAGAGGATTATGTGGTTGGTAGGGTACAGAGAACTGCAAGTTGACCAGTCTATGTTAAAGTCACCTAGTACAATGGTCTCCTGGGGTAGTTGGGTAGAGAGGTGACTGAGTAGGTTTTCAAGAGTATTGGTATTATTACCTGGGGGTAGATACATTCAAATTAGATAAATAGATTTGGAGTTATTGATTTGGAGTTTGGTAGTTAGGATTTCAGATTTGGTGTCTAATGATGGAAGCACATTAACGGGGCAAATTTTCAGGTTAGATTTATAGAGAATGGCTATACCTCCACCTTTTTTGATTTTACGGTAATTTCTAAGGATGTTATAGCCAGGAGGGGTAATTTCCTGGTCTAGAGTAGATGATTTTAGCCAAGTTTCTGTGAGACATAGAAAGTCAAATGAGTGTACATCAAGGAGTGCATGCAGGTGGGGAATTTTATTGTTAATACTTCTAATGTTAAGGTGAGCTATCAAGAGGGAGTTAGATGGTTTAGTTAATGTAGAAACTATAGGCACTGTTAAATTGGATGGATTATTGGTATAGTTAGGATTGGAGCCAGGGTTTGGATGAATATCACCATCTAGGAGGAGGTGTTTCTGGGGATATTGTAGACATTTAAGGAGTTTATAGAGGTTGTTAAATGTCTTTTTGGTAGAGAAGTGTGTAATGTGGGTTGCTCTATGAAATTTTGGCAGTATATAGTTGGAGTTACAGGTTATGTTACTGTGGTTAAGGGAGAAGATAAAAGAAGATGGTAAAGTTTGTCGGATGTTATGGTTATGTTCAGGTAGAGAAAGATATTCAAAGGAGGTGAGTGAGTAAGGTATGGTCAGACAGGATATTGTGGTAGTTAAGAATAGTATGTTTGTGAAAATATTTTTATTTGTTGGGGCCATGGTTAAAAAGTAGATGTAAGTAGGGAGTATTTTATGTTAGTAGGTGTTGTAGAAAGAAGAAGACAGTGTTAGAAGAGATAGATCAGGGTATAAAATAAGCAGGTAAGAAATAAGAGGAGGTTTAGAGAAGAGGTAGAATTGGGAAGTAAATTAGTGTAGTGGATGGTTAGAAAGGAGAGGGCATGGTTTGAAAGAGAGTTAATTAGTACTAATTAGGAGAGAGAGCTATGGGAGTGGCCTGGTGATGATGAGGTATGTGATAGGATGAGATAGAAGGGTGGGAGTGGTCAGACCACTGGGGGGTGGGAATTGGGGGTAGGGTAGGGGAGCGGATTGAGCCCGCAGGGCAAACGGAGTGGGTAGAAACAGGCAATTGAGCAGCTAGAGGAGAAACAATCAGTCAGCAGAGCTGATTACTGAAGGTAAGATAAGTAAGTCTAAAGTGGGAAGCTAGAGGAGAAACAATCAGTCAGCAGAGCTGATTACTGAAGGTAAGATAAGTAAGTCTAAAGTGGGAAGGAGCAGAGATAAGTAAGGAGTCAATTAGAAAACAGGAGAGTGTAGCAAGTTAGAATAAAGGGTACAGTGTGAAGTTTCAGAGTAGTTCAAGGTCATAGAAGTATAGAGTAAATATATACATATACAATCTTAGCTTGTGAAAAATGTGGATAGATATTGTCCTGTCCCACCATCATCCATCTCATTCATTAATTACTTCCACAGTGTCCTGCCCTCTGCTTGCTCCCCATTTTCATCTCTACCCTATCAACTCCATTAGACACCTTTAAGTTTGTTAGAAAATAGATTTGCACACAGCACACATGGCCATAAATGGCTTATAAACAGAAATCTCTATTGCTGTCCTCAGCATTTGCATGATGTTTGGTACTGAGTAGCAGAACTACTGCTAGTTCTCATCCTATGGCAAAACTAAAAAAAAATTATGCATGTTCTAATATCTTGCTATCAGTCATGCAAATAAGTTTGGCAGCATTGCGTATCAGTCAGTGATTCTGACAGAATTAACCTAATGTCAGCAGACGCTGACAATTGTATATGCACTTTTGAGTTATTGTATAGGTGATATGGGAAGTCCTTTGCATTACAATGCACTCACCGCACTGCTTTATGTAACTGATGGTCGAATTTACTCACCTTTCCTACCCAGTGTCATTAAATGCATGCAGTGATAGACATATTTTTAGACAGGTATTAATGAGTGCAATGGTAATATTAATTACATGCATGTCTTGTTATTATCAAACACACTGTATACCCATAACAGGAACTGTCACAGATGCACATGTAAGTATAAGAATTAATGGCATTAATGCATAAAGCAGTGATCTTTAGGATAACAATCAGGAATGCACTGGCGGTACTACACTGTGTAACAGCTGTCACTGTCACCCCACACCAGCATCCCTTTCAATCCGTCTAACATCACCTTGTGATTTGCTTTCTGCAAAGTTACTACACATGCAACTTATCAGACACATGACAGTTAAGTCGCATTGTGACTTTACCTGTTACACCATTTTTGTGGAACATATAAGTTAGCCCATCAGTACATCCATTCCAGTAATGTGTAGTTAACATTACTGTTACATGTATATATCATTAACTAGCATCACAATTTCTGTGATGTAAGATGTATCACTTCACAGAGATGAACATAAGAGTTCTGAATATCACAACAAATTATGCTTCATATCAAGAAGCATTGCTACCTATCCCTAAGTAATGGTAACTGATATTTCATGTCCTATGGCACTGACTGATCAGAATTTGCCTGCAAATGCATTCATATGGTGCTGCTCATGCTAACATGCTTAGACCCACTGTACAGCAGACAGCATTGTGATATCATTGTAAATAAACAGTGATTATTATAAGAATATCATGTTTGATGATTTAAAGTACTTCTGATAGGATGTTTGAGAAGTGTAATATGGTTTCCATTGTGGTGTCAGCAGGTAATGCATAGTTTTAGACAATGTTGAGTTAGATAGGCAAGTGCACAAATCTGGTTGTGTGTACATAGTCTGACTGAATAAGAAAATAGTAAGGGGCAGGACTGGCTTATTCAACAGATGTGAGGTGCATAGTTTTACTCATTGGTAACATTTACACAGGTGGAGAGTTTTGATTCCCCAAGTGCTAGACTGCATTCTAAAGGACTTCATATGCATTCATATATATTGCTTGCATTGGCCCATCAACTGTGTGCATGCTTGCAACTCTAATATAACTTATTTTGTGGTAGCAGCAGTTAATGTGCAGGTTTATATATCACTGAGTTAGGTAGACAAGTGTACAAATCCAGCAGTGTATACCTAGTATTAGTATGTAAAAAATGATGACAGGCTTTTTCAACAGATGTGATGTGTACAGTTCTACTCAGTGGTAACATTTGCACAGGTGGAGATTTTTGTTCATCCAGATGTTATATTTCCCTTTAAAGGAGACCATATGAATTCAAATACAAGCTCAAACTGACATTTCAACTGTGTGCTTCCTGACAACTTTGATATGATTTCTTCTCTGGCATCAGCACACTTAATGCACCAGGATAGACAGTGTTGAGTTAGGTAGGCATTCAAATCCATCTGTGGTACCTATTATGAATGTGTACGTAAATGGCAACAGGCAGGACTGGCCTACTTTATTCAACAGATATGAGGTCTACAATTCTACTCAGTGGTAACATTTATACGGGTGTAGAGTTTGATCCCCTAAGTGCTGTACTCCCTTTTAATGGAGGCCATACAAGGCCATACAAACATACTGCTTAAGTTGACCCCTCAACTGTGTTGTGATAACTGTGATATAATTTCTTCTGTGGCATCAGCACATAGCGTACAGGCCTAGAAGCTCCAAGTTAGATAGGAAGGTGTCCAAATCTGGCAGTGAGCACCTTGTATTTGTGTGTACAAAATCAATTGGTAAAAGGCAGTACTAGCGTACTCAAAAGATGTGTACATTTTACCTAGTGGTTACACGTTCACAGGTGGAGGGTTTTGCTCCCGCCAGATGATTCACTCCCTTTAAGTTAGACCATTTGCATTGAAACACACACCTCATGTTATTCCCTTTAACTGTGTGCCTTCTAACAGCTGTACTGTAAGTTCTTCTGTGGCATCAGCAGATTGTGCACAACTGTTGGGAATGTGACTTATATAGGCAGGTGTTTGCATCTGGCAGAATGTAAGTTGCATGAGTGTGTAAAAATACACATTTCTTACATGCAGTAATGACTTACTCACAAGATTTTTTGCAGAATGTACAGAATATCATTTTTTTACTGTTCCTTATAAAATTTTGTGTTTTTTCTGGCAAATCACTGAGGGTTGAAGTCATTAAATAATGATATACATTTGAGTTCCGGGCTTCATATCCCTCAGAAAAAGCATGTTAACACATAATCCTATTATTTTAGCAACTTTCTAAGTTTTTAAAAACAGTATTTCAAATTTGTTCCTATTATTGAGCCTTATTCCCCCATTATTTTAGGGATTATCCAGATGTCTTGAGCTAAGAGGATGAGAACAATGCTTACTCAACAAACATGATGTCAAGCATATTGTTTTATGCTTTATATCTTCTTGTTGTACAAAGCAGCATCACTATTCATTGGTGGGAAACAGGAATTCTCATTTCTCATCCTCTGGCAAAAACTGCTGAAAAATTGCCTTTGGCAATATGGCTCTGCTGACCATTGTGGAATGGAAGTTAGAGTAAATGTATGGATCACAACAATAGTGATATAGGCCTGTGCAGAAATTTATTATGTCGACTCTTGCATCTTCTATATCATCTGTAACCCTGATCTGATGTTTCAACTGCCTGTAATGTACGTTGAGTATTGTGACCTAATTAATGTTTTCTGCTGCACAATGCTCATGTCCCTTTTTAGATTTCCACAGTGTTCTCACACTCCCTTCAAATGCGTAGTTTCTCAAAACATTGTAAACATACTTCTGTGCCATCAGTAGATAATATACATCATGTGACTGTTATTTATGCAGTCAGGCTTGTTGAATCATCATTGGTAAACAATGTAGCAATGTGTAAAACAGTTGGTGACAGACACTAATGACTTACAGCACAAATGTGTTGTGACACATTATACTTTGATAGGAAACTTTCACATGTGGTGTTGTTTGCCCTTCTATATGTTGTGCTCACTTTTACATTCATTCACTCACAAATAGATGATGACCTTCCTACATATGTGCAATTTCTGCCAAGAGTTGTATAACTTGTTCTAGTCCCTTGTGCTTCATGCAACTAGTAACTATAAGTTGTGTTTCTTTAAGTGAAATTATTGCTAAAAGGCAGTTATGCATAGTACTATTTCATCAAGATTGACAGTCGTATCCTCACCCAGACTGTTATCCTCCAGCGTAAGTCTGGTGGTCATAAGCTCTTACCCCAAAATATCCACTACTAACACTACCTATTCTGGTGTTGTGAGCTGTGGCCCCAGGATCTCCAGTACCAGGTATAGCACTATCACGTCTGCTGTTGGAGTAGATGCTGGTTTTGGTGCAAATAGCAGTCTTAGCGTAAGTGACAATGCAATCATCTCCAATGAAAAAGAAACTATGCAAGACCTCACAATCAACTAGCAAAGTACCTGGAAACTATTGGGAGACTGGAGAATGTCAACACAACAAACAGCTGGAAAGACAGATCAAAGAGGCAATGGAGAACAGGGCCCATGTGTGATACACTACAACAATTACAAGAACATGATTAAAGACCTGCATGATCAGATTTATGATAGCACAATGGATAATGACAGCGTGATCCGTGCTATTGACAATGTCTGCCTTGCTAATGATGACTTCAGAATCAAGTGGGAAGCTGAGCTAGCCATCAGGCAGTCTGTCGAATCTGATATTAGTGGTCTTCAAAAGGTCATTGATGATACTAATGTGTACAGTCTGCAGCTGGAGAGTAAAATAGAATCTCTGCAGGAAGAACTGATCTTTATCAATAAGAATCATGAAGAAGAAGTCAGAGCTCTGAGGAATCAAGTGAACAGCTGTGGTGTCCAGGGGGATGTAGATGCTCCCAAGGGAACTTTTTTGGAAGAAATTATGGCAGCACTTTGAGCAGAATATGAGGCTTTGATGAACAAGAACAAGGATGAGGCAGAGCACTGGTACAAAAGTAAGGCTGAAACCTTCTAAGTAGAAACTTCACAGAACACAAAAGCACTCCAAACCACCAAGACAGAACTAAGTGATCAGTGGCATAGAATTCAGTCTCCTGAGGTTGAATTAGAGTCCAACAGAAAATGAAAGCATTATTTGAAGAAACACCAAGGAGCACAGAACAGCATTATGCCATGGAAATGGGAAGAGTTGGTGCCCTCACCAGTAGAACTGACCCAGATCTTGCACAGGTTCAAAGTGATATGCAAAGAGAGGCACATGACTATGAGATGCCACTAAATGCAAAGATGAAGCTGGAAATGAGAAATTGCTACATACAGATGCCAAATGGAAGGAGGGAATTCACATACACACCGAGTCTGCAGGATGCCCTATCTGCTAGGAAAGTATGAAATGTCCAGACATTGCAGAAAATTACAGTTATGATGGAAAAGCTGGTAGATGTCATTTTTGTTTTCACCAATCACTATCCCTTTCCTTTAATTTGCTAAAATAAAAACATTTTGCTAAAAAAAGTTGTATAATTTGTTCTGAGGCATCACTAGGTAGTTCACTACTCATGTGAATATAAATTAGGCAGTTGGTGTTTGAATCTATGCCGATCTCAGCTGTGCAATACTAACAACTGACAGTATCATATGACAAGCATAGAACAATGTGGGCATGCTCCATCAATTTGACAGACCCTATGTCTCACTGACATTGTGCACTAATTCTTACACTTCTTGCTACCCTTCATTCCCCTTCTGTTTTATGCTTATTTCCCCTATGCATTTTACATTCCACAAAAGCAATTCAACACGTACATGCCACTTGTGTATTCATACCTCCTCTGAACACCTTCTTTTGTGTCATATTATAGTTGTGCCCATGAATTTCCATTATAAATATCAAAATGAATGATATTTGACAAAAATAAGTGTATTTTGTTTGCTGGTTATTAGGTTGTGTATTCCCCTAAAATATATTTGGCAAGACACATCTATGATTACTCTGTTAGCATGCCATACTAATATCATATAATTGAGAACATCTAGTTTAACAGAGTTGTGGGTTCAAACACAGATATGTGCAGCTTGTTTGCCTGATAGCAGCTTTTCTGTAAACTAGCAATGTGTTATGAGGTATAAGATCTGTTCCTACTGTTTCTGTAGCATGCCTTGCTGCTCTAAGGGTCTGAAAAGTGTTGTAGACATTGACAGGGGTTACATACGATCCCTAATTTTTCTTTTCTACTGTTGTGTTATATTACTGGGAATGTAACACGTGATCCCTAACTTTTCTCGTCTGCTGTTGTCATGCATTGTATTCCCCAAAATATTGGCTAGCCAAGCTTATATTAACATAATTTCTTTCTTTGCTATTTTATTCCCTTGCTGTGATGGTCATTTGGGGGATATGTGTCAAAACTGGGTGTGTAAGTGAACCTTGTAAATTTGCAAGGAAGTGCATTGTATTCTGGGGGACCTGCATCATGACTGTATCACCTTTGTTAATGAGCATGTATGTTACATTTGTCATTTGGTAGTGGAGGAATATATGTACTGGCACCCTGCTTCAACAGCTCTTCATTTGAAGAAAAAAAAAAGGTCTGAGAATGATGGCAGATGATTCTAAAATGCAGGAGCCAACTAGCCAACCTTGTCCTGTTTCTGCATTCCTAACCCTGACCATCCTTGACTGAGGGGTAATTAAAAAATAAAAATGTGTCTGATTAAGTACTCAGGGCTCCTGAAATGCAGCAGCCAATCAGGTCCCCTTTCTGCTCCCTGCCCCCTTACCCTCCTTCCTCAAGTTTCAGAAGAAAAAAAAAGAAACAACTATTTTTCTATTTATAAACCGTAGCAAACTGTTGCTACAAATCTAACAATCTCTGTAGCTACAGCTTTCAGGTTTTAATTAAAAAAAATCTTTTAAACTGACACAAACTACTTGCTACAAATGTAGCTACCAGTTGGCTACAGTTTAGTAAATGCAGTATCAGCTTTTAAAAAATGGTATGCACTAAAGTTTGATCAGGATCACACAATTGCTCCCATTAACACTTTGCACAATGGTAGTCCCCCTCCCCCCCTTTGCCTTACCCAGGCTACACTACTGTGTAGTATTTATGGGTTCACTTTCTATGAGGTTGGTTATTTGCTGTTTTTATTGCAATTATACTGCACATATAATAAATTTCGCTGATTGTGATTTTTGTACTCAGACATGTTCACTGTCTCAGACTAACATTAAAATGCCTGTACTGCATGTGGACTGCAGTGCAGCATTGAACTACTTTGAGACAATCCAACATGCATTTCTGCATCACTTTTATGGTATATTATGAGAGCACAGCTCACACTCCATTGTTGTAAGGCATGTACTTGTTTCATTATAATACAAGTTTATTTATAACCAAAAAATAAGGCACTGGAGGGTTCACCAGATAGCAAACCAACTTTAATGAACACACAAAAAACAACAAAATGCCTTAAACTGGACCATAGCATTTTTGTCAGCAATTTCATCAGATGAGCATACCAACAAAAATGAGTCCTATATATATAGTTATTAATAGGTCCATTAAGTAAACAATCCACCATTAAAGACATATTAACAAACTAAAATGTTTAAAAGGTGTCATAGGAAACAATGCATACAAATCCTGTTTGAATAGAACTACCATTCAGTACAAGTGTAAAAATAATAAATAATACTTTAGCTAGGTATGGGATGTAAATTCACATTAATAACCCTAAAAAACATTTAAAACTTTGGGTCTATATGAGAACACCGAACTTTCAAAATTTCGAGTGTTCTACTATCGAACCCTATTAATCGAAAATTTAAAATATCGAACATACAGAACAGCAAATTTTTTCCTAGGGAAAAATTTGCTGTACCAAAACACATACACAAACCACAAGCACACCAAACAAACAGCAATCCACACACATACACCTAAACTCTTACATCTAACCCTACACTAAAATATACATACACCACTAACTATCCACTTACCTTAACCCAAACCCTAACCCTAACTTCCATCACTATCGCACAGTCACCTCACCCATGCCCTAAACCTAACTGACCTACCCTGCCCTAACCCTCACGTCCACATAATCGCACACTTACCTGACCCTCGCCCTAACCCTAACTCACCTAACCTGCCCTAACCCTCATGTCCACACAATCGCACACTTACCTGAACCTGACCAGTAACTTTCCACCACAGCACTGAAAATACCAAAGCAAAAGAAACGGACAACCAAATTCTTTCCCTAGAAAAAAATTCGGTTTTCTGTTTCTTCGATATTAGAACACTCGAAATTTTGAAAGTTCAGTGTTCTAATATAGACCCAAAACTTTCATATAAAAAATACTGATAAAAGCAAACAATAGTAAATCTGTAAAAAGCCTGCTGTGTAGAGATCTTAATGTAACGGTGACATCTACTTTCAAAATTTCGAGTGCTCTGCTATCGAACCCTATTAATCGAAAATTTAAAACATCGAACATACAGAACAGCAAATTTTTTCCTAGGGAAAAATTTGCTGTACCAAAACACATACACAAACCACAAGCACACCAAACAAACAGCAATCCACACACATACACCTAAACTCTTACATCTAACCCTACACTAAAATATACATACACCACTAACTATCCACTTACCTTAACCCAAACCCTAACCCTAAGTTCCATCACTATCGCACAGTCACCTCACCCATGCCCTAAACCTAACTGACCTACCCTGCCCTAACCCTCACGTCCACATAATCGCACACTTACCTGACCCTCGCCCTAACCCTAACCCTCACGTCCACACAATCGCACACTTACCTGAACCTGACCAGTAACTTTCCACCACAGCACTGAAAATACCAAAGCAACAGAAACGGACAACCAAATTCTTTCCCTAGAAAAAAAATCGGTTTTCTGTTTCTTCGATATTAGAACACTCGAAATTTTGAAAGTTCGGTGTTCTAATATAGACCCAAAACTTTCATATAAAAAATACTGATAAAAGCAAACAATAGTAAATCTGTAAAAAGCCTGCTGTGTAGAGATCTTAATGTAACGGTGACATCTACTGGCCAAATGTTTTAGAGCAATAATACAAATCAAAGTTTAGCAGCTCTTAGTTTTAAGACTGGTTTCAAAGGAACCATGTCATTTAAACCAGGGTGTTTGTTTGCTTCTAACACCAACTGCCAGTACAACTCTCTGTACTCCAAGCGTGTCTCCCAGGGACCACCCCTGGGATCAGTTGGTATTACCTCAATCACAAAAAAATAAAAATCTCTTCCTGAACAGTCTAAGGTGGGTTTATATAAAGCATTGTTTAAGTTCATCTTTTCTATATCATACCTGTGCTCATACATTCTGGATTTCAATTTTCTTTCAGTTTTGCCATGTAAAATGCCTCACAGTTCCCACATAAGGCTAAAGAAATCAAAACATTTGTATTACAGTTGGCAAAACCTAAGGTTTTAATTGATCTATTTCTGCCTTTCAAAAAGCAGGTATTGCCTATTGTAACATAGGGGCATTGGGTACAGCTCCCACACTTATATGTACTCCTTTTACTGGGATCATAATTACCAGCTTTGCTAGGCCCATCCTCCAGAATGTTTTTAATAGTGCGCCCTTTTCTATATACACATTTAAGTGGTCTATTTTAAAATATATTGCAAGTCAGAAGTACTAGCAAACCTACTCCATTCATCCTCTATAATACTTCTGACCATTCTAGCTTCTCCATCATAGGTTAGTACCAAAGCTCTGTTGTACGCATTCTCTACATTAGCCTTTGTTTAGTGGGTACTGCTCAGATCCACAGTAACATTGCCAAAAATAGGGGCAGACTTAGTTTTCCTAGCTGCAGACACTTCTTCAAGCACATCCGTAAGTAATGATTCTGGGTAACCCCTAGCTTTGAACAACTCAAAAAGATATTTACTATAATTTAAAAAATCATTATCATCAGATGTCATTCTACTGATGCGCACAAACTGGCCTTTTACCACCCCTTTCTTCTGGTGGTACGGGTGTGCACTAGTATAATACAGGTATGAATATGAAAATGTCATTTTTCTATACACCCTGGTTTTAAAACCACAATTCATTTTCTTAATGCAAACATCCAGGTATCTCATTTCATCTTGATCCATTACATATGTAAATCTTAAAAATTCAGTAGAATTTGATAAATATCTAAAAAATTCCAATAACCTGTCCACCAAAACAAACAAATATCATCCAAAAACCGACCATAAAAGCTCCAACACTTATTAAAATCACTATTAAAAACATATGTCTTTTCCCAATAAGATAATATGATGTTAGCATAGGTTGCGGCACAATGGGCCCCCATAACTACACCTCTTAGCTGTTTAAAAAATTCACTCTCAAAAAAAATATATAATTGTTCTTTAAAATCACATCCATCAATATTAGACAAACTCGACAGTCATTATAAGTAATGTCCTTACTGTCGAATAAAACTTCTTCCAACCAATCTAAACCCGTATCATGAGGGATAGAAGAAAACAAATCAACCACATCCACAGAAATGAAAAGCAAACTATCTGAAAAAAGGCCAGAATTTAGTTTCTTCAACAAGTCCCAAGAATCTTTTAACACATTTTCACCCCCCATAGCTATTTTTTTCAGTTTTGAATCCACATATTTTGCTAAAGGGCAGTTACTGAGCCTTCTGCCGAAACAATTGGCCTTAAAGGTGGGTTGTCTATATCCTTATGAACCTTGGGGATACCAAAAATAGATGGAACTCTGGGTTTATCTACATGTAAGAAATTGCATGTTTCACTATCAGTAAGTACTTCTAGTAGTAAATCATTAAGGCATAACTGTATTTTTTGTATGCTATATTCACTTCATTTAGTGACACCCTTACATATTGTTTATCATCCCCCAGGATATCCATCATTTTCCCCTCATATATTATTTTGTCCATCAACACAATACCCACACCTTTATCTGGTTTCATCACCCTCAGTTTTTTATTGTTTCTACATTCCTTTAGAACATTCAGTTCTTCCTTATTTAGGTTGGCTTGTCACAGTTTATTCACTACCATGTTTTCAAAATTCCTAAGTTGTGGATGCAAAGGTGGGTTGAAGATGCTTTTTCTGCTTAACTTATTATCTATGTTGGGCTTGAATTGGCCGTTAAAAAACAATTTCAAGTTTTTCTTATGTACAAACAGCTTAAAATCAACTAGTAGCTTGAAAGTATCCATCTTAGTTCTTGGAATAAGTGTGTATATAGAAAAGGGCGCACTATTAAAAACATTCTGGAGAATGGGCCTAGCAATGCTGGTAATTATAATCCCATTAAAAGGGGTACACATAAGTGTGGGAGCTGTACCCAATACACCTATGTTAAAACAGGTGATGCATGCTTTTTGAAAGCCAGAAGTAGATCTATTAAAACCTTAGGTTTTGCCAACTGTAATACAAATGGTTTGATTTATTTAGCCTTATGTGGGAACTGTGAGGCATTTTACATTGGCAAAAGTGAAAGAAAATTAAAATGCAGAATGTATGAGCACAGGTATGATATAAAAAAGATGAACTTAAACAATGCTTTATATAAACTTGGCTAAGGCCTTCGACACAATACCCCACTCAGGCATCATAGATAAGCTAAACAGCTTAAAAGTAAACCCTTATTTCACTAGATGGGTTGCAAACTGGCTAAAGGACAGAACCCATAAAGTTAAAATTGCTGGAGCAATGTCAGACTCAAAGCCAGTCACAAGTGGTGTCCCACAGGGATCTGTCCTGGGACCCCTCTTGTTCGGCATTTATTTCTCAGATGTTAAAGCAAACATGGGAGGGCTGTGGCTGACAAAGTTCGCATATGACTGCAAACTAGGCGCCATAGTCGTTACACCAGCAGACACACACATCCTACAAAAAAGCCTCACTGAAACGGACAACTGGTGCCATAGTCACGGCCTTAAACTAAATGCCAAAAAATGTATAGTCATCCCTTTTGGAAAAAACAAAGTACCCACAAATTATCACATAGGCAGCAACCCACTGAGTACGGAAAAAGTAATCAGAGACCTAGGGACCCAAGTAGACAGTGACCTCTCATTTGACACCCACGTTGCCAAAGTGGTTAGAAAAACATTCTACCTTGCACACCTCATCATGAAGGGATTCACATCCAGATCCAAGGATGTCATTGTACCCCTATATTCCTCCCTCATCAGACCCATGATTGAGTACAATGCCCCATTTGGAATGTACCTCACCCGGCACTTGCAACAGCTGGAAAGACCACAAAAGTACCTCACCAAAAGGATCAAGGGTCTCCAACATATGTCTTATTCTGCCAGACTAAAGAAACTTCAGCTCTATTCAGTAGCATACCGCCTGCTCAGAGGTGATCTCTGCCTGACGTACAAGGCCATGTCCAATCAGGATCTGATGGACATGCTCCACCTCAAAAAATCCAAATCCATCAGGACCACGAGAGCTAAAGACTTAAACCTAGGCACAAGTATGAATAGGACATGCTGGAGGGATAGATTCATAACCCAGAGGCTTCCCATGCTTTGGAACAGGATCCCAGTTCGTATTAGGCAGAGCCCCTCACTGACTCTCTTCAAGAGAAATCTTGATGAGTGGATGGGTGATCGAAAGTTTACCCCAGGGGTCACATCTGTGTCACTGCTAGACAGGGGCACAGTAAACTAATTCTATTATATAAGGGGACCTTTATTGTGTCACTACTAGACAGAGGCACAGTATTCTAGATGTATTCTGTACATTTTTGTGCCATTTCATGGGGTGGCAAAAGCCACATCACTATGGCTAGGCTTACAAATGCCTCAGGGCAGATAGCCTAGTACTATACTATGAAACTATGAAACTATAACCACACCTTAGACTGTTCAGGAAGAGATTTTTATTTTTTTGTGATTGAGGTACTACCAATTGATCCCAGGGGTGGTCCCTGGGAGACACGCTTGGAGTACAGATAGTTGTACTGGCAGTTGGTGTTAGAAGCAAACAAACACCCTGGTTTAAATGACATGGTTTTTTTGAAACCTGTCTTAAAATTAAGAGCTGCTAAACTTTGATTTTTATTATTGCTCTAAAACATTTGGCCAGTAGATGTCACTGTTTCATTAAGATCTCAACACAGCAGGCTTTTACAGATTTACTATTGTTTGCTTTTATCAGTATTTTTTATATGAAAGTTTTAAATGTTTTTTTAGTGTTTTTAGTGTTTTTAATGTTTTTTAATGTATTTAATGTGAATTTACATTGCATACCTAGCTAAAGTATTATTTATTATTTTTACACTTGTACTGAATGGTAATTCTATTCAGACAGGATCTGCTTTGTTTGTTTCGTATGACACCTTTTAAACATTTTAGTTTATTAATATGTCTTTAATTGTGGATTGGTTACTTAATGGACCTATTAAGGACTATATATAAAGGACTGAGTTTTGTTGGTATGCTCATCTGTTGAAGTTGCTGACGAAAACGCTGTGGTCCAGTTTAAGGCATTTTGTTGTTTTTTTGTGTGTTCATTAAAGTTGGTTTGCTACATGGTGAACCCTCCATTGCCTTATTTTTTGGTTATTTGTTTGTATTTAGGCACTTTTTTCCATTCTTTTCTTTTACAACTTTAGTTATATATACCACAACCCTGTGAGTGTGAGTATAATTCTCATCTGTTATGGTTTTCACAGCTATTCTAGTTTATGCATCATAAAAAATATATGCTACTCCTAATCACATTTACAGTTGCCTGGCATAAGGATTGCAGTCACTAATGACCTTTGGGTTCCAGACTTCTTACCCATCAGAGCATGCATGTTATTGCTACAACTTTTATTCTGTCTACTTTTGCAACATATAGGAGCACTATTTACAAGTTGTCCCTAAGTTTGCACCTTCGTCACCACATTATTTGTGTGTTTGTCTATAATTCCTGCATTGGGATGTTGAGAGGTCTCATTATGTGCTTTATTGTGCCACTCCTTTGTTTACACTGTTTGCATAGATAGGGCCATGTAGTTGCCTAACAATATGTGACCACAAGCCTGTACTATCAGCTTTAGGTGAGGCTCCTCACTGTGCTATGTGCCTTGGCTGCATGTATATTTGATTCATAGTACTGTTCATAGCAATGTTGTATCTTTCGGCTTTTCCCGGTTAGGGGTCGCCACAGTGGAACTCCGGTCCGCTAATGATTGGCAGTAGATTTTTATATACCGAGTTGCCAGCCCTGATGCACAACCTTCAACGAAGGTATGCCCATTCACGCATGTCTCCACACAGAAGACACTTTAGCTGAGAATCGAACAGGACGTCTTACTGTAAGGCAACAACGCTACCGCTGCACAACCACTGGGTTCAATCATATTAGCTTGGCTGTGATGTGGATATGATGTTAATGAATTCCAGGGACAAATGTTGATGTCAGCATATAACTTTTAATAGGGATGCCTGTCCTGCCTGTGCTTGTGTGTGTTTTCTGTGGGTGCTCCAGTTTCCTCTTACATTCAAAGACATTCAGTTGGTGGACTGAACACTGTAAACATGCCAGGCATGTGAGTATGTGGTGTGGAAGAACTACTAAGGCAGGGCTAGCCACTCAGCAGTGTAAACCTTTGTTCTAGATGATTATGACTATTGAAGTGACTCCCTAACCCCATATGCAAAAATTGGGAAAACAAGTTGTAGATAGATTCTTGTGGAAAAAAGTAGTGAGTGCAACCCACATCACTGGCATAAGCAAGTATAGGTGCTGGCAAACTGCGTAGATGCAGAGAGAGCCTCAATGCACACGTGTCAAGTCCTGACTCAAAAGAATCATTCTTTAGTTGTACCCCCTACTGCTTACCCAATATTTCTGACAGAGTACTCTGTAGGGAATTTTGTAATGCTAATGGCTGTAAATATATAGCAAGTAAAGGTAAAGGACACTCCTGCTCAGTTCCTCTGTTTAAACAC